>NC_092629.1:97367840-97581571 GCF_039555335.1 Amphiura filiformis
TCAAATGCGCCCCTTAGATGTCAGCAGAATGGCCCAAATTTTGGATATGTTATAGAGTAAAGTATAAGGTAAAAATATAGATAGGAAGAAAAATCAACGAAAATACAAAAGAAATCAAAATGAAGGGACCATCTTGGATTAAAATTCGTTAAATCACGTTAAATTATGGTTTCTGGTCTAGATGCGCTCTGTAGGGACTCACGAGGGTTCAGAGGTGAAATCCGCCCCTTAGATGTCAGCAGAATGGCCCAAATTTTGGATATGTTATAGAGTATAGTATAAGGTAAAAATATAGATAGGAAGGAAAATCAACGGAAGTACAAAAGAAATCAAAATGAAGGGACCATCTTGGATTAAAATTCGTTGAATTATGGTTTCTGGTCTTTGCGTGCTCTGTATGGACACACGAGGGTTCAGAGGTCAAATGCGCCCCTTAGATGTCAGCAGAATGGCCCAAATTTTGGATATGTTATAGAGTAAAGTATAAGGTAAAAATATAGATAGGAAGAAAAATCAACGAAAATACAAAAGAAATCAAAATGAAGGGACCATCTTGGATTAAAATTCGTTAAATCACGTTAAATTATGGTTTCTGGTCTAGATGCGCTCTGTAGGGACTCACGAGGGTTCAGAGGTGAAATCCGCCCCTTAGATGTCAGCAGAATGGCCCAAATTTTGGATATGTTATAGAGTATAGTATAAGGTAAAAATATAGATAGGAAGGAAAATCAACGGAAGTACAAAAGAAATCAAAATGAAGGGACCATCTTGGATTAAAATTCGTTGAATTATGGTTTCTGGTCTTTGCGTGCTCTGTATGGACACACGAGGGTTCAGAGGTCAAATGCGCCCCTTAGATGTCAGCAGAATGGCCCAAATTTTGGATATGTTATAGAGTAAAGTATAAGGTAAAAATATAGATAGGAAGAAAAATCAACGAAAATACAAAAGAAATCAAAATGAAGGGACCATCTTGGATTAAAATTCGTTAAATCACGTTAAATTATGGTTTCTGGTCTAGATGCGCTCTGTAGGGACTCACGAGGGTTCAGAGGTGAAATCCGCCCCTTAGATGTCAGCAGAATGGCCCAAATTTTGGATATGTTATAGAGTATAGTATAAGGTAAAAATATAGATAGGAAGGAAAATCAACGAAGTACAAAAGAAATCAAAATGAAGGGACCATCTTGGATTAAAATTCGTTGAATTATGGTTTCTGGTCTTTGCGTGCTCTGTATGGACACACGAGGGTTCAGAGGTCAAATGCGCCCCTTAGATGTCAGCAGAATGGCCCAAATTTTGGATATGTTATAGAGTAAAGTATAAGGTAAAAAATATAGATAGGAAGAAAATCAACGAAAATACAAAAGAAATCAAAATGAAGGGACCATCTTGGATTAAAATTCGTTAAATCACGTTAAATTATGGTTTCTGGTCTAGATGCGCTCTGTAGGGACTCACGAGGGTTCAGAGGTGAAATCCGCCCCTCAGATGTCAGCAGAATGGCCCAAATTTTGGATATGTTATAGAGTATAGTATAAGGTAAAAATATAGATAGGAAGGAAAATCAACGGAAGTACAAAAGAAATCAAAATGAAGGGACCATCTTGGATTAAAATTCGTTGAATTATGGTTTCTGGTCTTTGCGTGCTCTGTATGGACACACGAGGGTTCAGAGGTCAAATGCGCCCCTTAGATGTCAGCAGAATGGCCCAAATTTTGGATATGTTATAGAGTAAAGTATAAGGTAAAAATATAGATAGGAAGAAAAATCAACGAAAATACAAAAGAAATCAAAATGAAGGGACCATCTTGGATTAAAATTCGTTAAATCACGTTAAATTATGGTTTCTGGTCTAGATGCGCTCTGTAGGGACTCACGAGGGTTCAGAGGTGAAATCCGCCCCTTAGATGTCAGCAGAATGGCCCAAATTTTGGATATGTTATAGAGTATAGTATAAGGTAAAAATATAGATAGGAAGGAAAATCAACGGAAGTACAAAAGAAATCAAAATGAAGGGACCATCTTGGATTAAAATTCGTTAAATCACGTTAAATTATGGTTTCTGGTCTAGATGCGCTCTGTAGGGACTCACGAGGGTTCAGAGGTGAAATCCGCCCCTTAGATGTCAGCAAAATGGCCCAAATTTTGGATATGTTATAGAGTATAGTATAAGGTAAAAATATAGATAGGAAGGAAAATCAACGGAAGTACAAAAGAAATCAAAATGAAGGGACCATCTTGGATTAAAATTCGTTGAATTATGGTTTCTGGTCTTTGCGTGCTCTGTATGGACACACGAGGGTTCAGAGGTCAAATGCGCCCCTTAGATGTCAGCAGAATGGCCCAAATTTTGGATATGTTATAGAGTAAAGTATAAGGTAAAAATATAGATAGGAAGAAAATCAACGAAAATACAAAAGAAATCAAAATGAAGGGACCATCTTGGATTAAAATTCGTTAAATCACGTTAAATTATGGTTTCTGGTCTAGATGCGCTCTGTAGGGACTCACGAGGGTTCAGAGGTGAAATCCGCCCTTAGATGTCAGCAGAATGGCCCAAATTTTGGATATGTTATAGAGTATAGTATAAGGTAAAAATATAGATAGGAAGGAAAATCAACGGAAGTACAAAAGAAATCAAAATGAAGGGACCATCTTGGATTAAAATTCGTTGAATTATGGTTTCTGGTCTTTGCGTGCTCTGTATGGACACACGAGGGTTCAGAGGTCAAATGCGCCCCTTAGATGTCAGCAGAATGGCCCAAATTTTGGATATGTTATAGAGTAAAGTATAAGGTAAAAATATAGATAGGAAGAAAAATCAACGAAAATACAAAAGAAATCAAAATGAAGGGACCATCTTGGATTAAAATTCGTTAAATCACGTTAAATTATGGTTTCTGGTCTAGATGCGCTCTGTAGGGACTCACGAGGGTTCAGAGGTGAAATCCGCCCCTTGGATGTCAGCAGAATGGCCCAAATTTTGGATATGTTATAGAGTATAGTATAAGGTAAAAATATAGATAGGAAGGAAAATCAACGGAAGTACAAAAGAAATCAAAATGAAGGGACCATCTTGGATTAAAATTCGTTGAATTATGGTTTCTGGTCTTTGCGTGCTCTGTATGGACACACGAGGGTTCAGAGGTCAAATGCGCCCCTTAGATGTCAGCAGAATGGCCCAAATTTTGGATATGTTATAGAGTAAAGTATAAGGTAAAAATATAGATAGGAAGAAAAATCAACGAAAATACAAAAGAAATCAAAATGAAGGGACCATCTTGGATTAAAATTCGTTAAATCACGTTAAATTATGGTTTCTGGTCTAGATGCGCTCTGTAGGGACTCACGAGGGTTCAGAGGTGAAATCCGCCCCTTAGATGTCAGCAGAATGGCCCAAATTTTGGATATGTTATAGAGTATAGTATAAGGTAAAAATATAGATAGGAAGGAAAATCAACGGAAGTACAAAAGAAATCAAAATGAAGGGACCATCTTGGATTAAAATTCGTTGAATTATGGTTTCTGGTCTTTGCGTGCTCTGTATGGACACACGAGGGTTCAGAGGTCAAATGCGCCCCTTAGATGTCAGCAGAATGGCCCAAATTTTGGATATGTTATAGAGTAAAGTATAAGGTAAAAATATAGATAGGAAGAAAATCAACGAAAATACAAAAGAAATCAAAATGAAGGGACCATCTTGGATTAAAATTCGTTAAATCACGTTAAATTATGGTTTCTGGTCTAGATGCGCTCTGTAGGGACTCACGAGGGTTCAGAGGTGAAATCCGCCCCTTAGATGTCAGCAGAATGGCCCAAATTTTGGATATGTTATAGAGTATAGTATAAGGTAAAAATATAGATAGGAAGGAAAATCAACGGAAGTACAAAAGAAATCAAAATGAAGGGACCATCTTGGATTAAAATTCGTTGAATTATGGTTTCTGGTCTTTGCGTGCTCTGTATGGACACACGAGGGTTCAGAGGTCAAATGCGCCCCTTAGATGTCAGCAGAATGGCCCAAATTTTGGATATGTTATAGAGTAAAGTATAAGGTAAAAAATATAGATAGGAAGAAAAATCAACGAAAATACAAAAGAAATCAAAATGAAGGGACCATCTTGGATTAAAATTCGTTAAATCACGTTAAATTATGGTTTCTGGTCTAGATGCGCTCTGTAGGGACTCACGAGGGTTCAGAGGTGAAATCCGCCCTTAGATGTCAGCAGAAATATGGCCCAAATTTTGGATATGTTATAGAGTATAGTATAAGGTAAAAATATAGATAGGAAGGAAAATCAACGGAAGTACAAAAGAAATCAAAATGAAGGGACCATCTTGGATTAAAATTCGTTGAATTATGGTTTCTGGTCTTTGCGTGCTCTGTATGGACACACGAGGGTTCAGAGGTCAAATGCGCCCCTTAGATGTCAGCAGAATGGCCCAAATTTTGGATATGTTATAGAGTAAAGTATAAGGTAAAAAATATAGATAGGAAGAAAAATCAACGAAAATACAAAAGAAATCAAAATGAAGGGACCATCTTGGATTAAAATTCGTTAAATCACGTTAAATTATGGTTTCTGGTCTAGATGCGCTCTGTAGGGACTCACGAGGGTTCAGAGGTGAAATCCGTCCCTTAGATGTCAGCAGAATGGCCCAAATTTTGGATATGTTATAGAGTATAGTATAAGGTAAAAATATAGATAGGAAGGAAAATCAACGGAAGTACAAAAGAAATCAAAATGAAGGGACCATCTTGGATTAAAATTCGTTGAATTATGGTTTCTGGTCTTTGCGTGCTCTGTATGGACACACGAGGGTTCAGAGGTCAAATGCGCCCCTTAGATGTCAGCAGAATGGCCCAAATTTTGGATATGTTATAGAGTAAAGTATAAGGTAAAAATATAGATAGGAAGAAAAATCAACGAAAATACAAAAGAAATCAAAATGAAGGGACCATCTTGGATTAAAATTCGTTAAATCACGTTAAATTATGGTTTCTGGTCTAGATGCGCTCTGTAGGGACTCACGAGGGTTCAGAGGTGAAATCCGCCCCTGAGATGTCAGCAGAATGGCCCAAATTTTGGATATGTTATAGAGTATAGTATAAGGTAAAAATATAGATAGGAAGGAAAATCAACGGAAGTACAAAAGAAATCAAAATGAAGGGACCATCTTGGATTAAAATTCGTTGAATTATGGTTTCTGGTCTTTGCGTGCTCTGTATGGACACACGAGGGTTCAGAGGTCAAATGCGCCCCTTAGATGTCAGCAGAATGGCCCAAATTTTGGATATGTTATAGAGTAAAGTATAAGGTAAAAATATAGATAGGAAGAAAAATCAACGAAAATACAAAAGAAATCAAAATGAAGGGACCATCTTGGATTAAAATTCGTTAAATCACGTTAAATTATGGTTTCTGGTCTAGATGCGCTCTGTAGGGACTCACGAGGGTTCAGAGGTGAAATCCGCCCCTTAGATGTCAGCAGAATGGCCCAAATTTTGGATATGTTATAGAGTATAGTATAAGGTAAAAATATAGATAGGAAGGAAAATCAACGGAAGTACAAAAGAAATCAAAATGAAGGGACCATCTTGGATTAAAATTCGTTGAATTATGGTTTCTGGTCTTTGCGTGCTCTGTATGGACACACGAGGGTTCAGAGGTCAAATGCGCCCCTTAGATGTCAGCAGAATGGCCCAAATTTTGGATATGTTATAGAGTAAAGTATAAGGTAAAAATATAGATAGGAAGAAAAATCAACGAAAATACAAAAGAAATCAAAATGAAGGGACCATCTTGGATTAAAATTCGTTAAATCACGTTAAATTATGGTTTCTGGTCTAGATGCGCTCTGTAGGGACTCACGAGGGTTCAGAGGTGAAATCCGCCCCTTAGATGTCAGCAGAATGGCCCAAATTTTGGATATGTTATAGAGTATAGTATAAGGTAAAAATATAGATAGGAAGGAAAATCAACGGAAGTACAAAAGAAATCAAAATGAAGGGACCATCTTGGATTAAAATTCGTTGAATTATGGTTTCTGGTCTTTGCGTGCTCTGTATGGACACACGAGGGTTCAGAGGTCAAATGCGCCCCTTAGATGTCAGCAGAATGGCCCAAATTTTGGATATGTTATAGAGTAAAGTATAAGGTAAAAATATAGATAGGAAGAAAAATCAACGAAAATACAAAAGAAATCAAAATGAAGGGACCATCTTGGATTAAAATTCGTTAAATCACGTTAAATTATGGTTTCTGGTCTAGATGCGCTCTGTAGGGACTCACGAGGGTTCAGAGGTGAAATCCGCCCCTTAGATGTCAGCAGAATGGCCCAAATTTTGGATATGTTATAGAGTATAGTATAAGGTAAAAATATAGATAGGAAGGAAAATCAACGGAAGTACAAAAGAAATCAAAATGAAGGGACCATCTTGGATTAAAATTCGTTGAATTATGGTTTCTGGTCTTTGCGTGCTCTGTATGGACACACGAGGGTTCAGAGGTCAAATGCGCCCCTTAGATGTCAGCAGAATGGCCCAAATTTTGGATATGTTATAGAGTAAAGTATAAGGTAAAAATATAGATAGGAAGAAAAATCAACGAAAATACAAAAGAAATCAAAATGAAGGGACCATCTTGGATTAAAATTCGTTAAATCACGTTAAATTATGGTTTCTGGTCTAGATGCGCTCTGTAGGGACTCACGAGGGTTCAGAGGTGAAATCCGCCCTTAGATGTCAGCAGAATGGCCCAAATTTTGGATATGTTATAGAGTATAGTATAAGGTAAAAATATAGATAGGAAGGAAAATCAACGGAAGTACAAAAGAAATCAAAATGAAGGGACCATCTTGGATTAAAATTCGTTGAATTATGGTTTCTGGTCTTTGCGTGCTCTGTATGGACACACGAGGGTTCAGAGGTCAAATGCGCCCTTAGATGTCAGCAGAATGGCCCAAATTTTGGATATGTTATAGAGTAAAGTATAAGGTAAAAATATAGATAGGAAGAAAAATCAACGAAAATACAAAAGAAATCAAAATGAAGGGACCATCTTGGATTAAAATTCGTTAAATCACGTTAAATTATGGTTTCTGGTCTAGATGCGCTCTGTAGGGACTCACGAGGGTTCAGAGGTGAAATCCGGCCCTTAGATGTCAGCAGAATGGCCCAAATTTTGGATATGTTATAGAGTATAGTATAAGGTAAAAATATAGATAGGAAGGAAAATCAACGGAAGTACAAAAGAAATCAAAATGAAGGGACCATCTTGGATTAAAATTCGTTAAATCACGTTAAATTATGGTTTCTGGTCTAGATGCGCTCTGTAGGGACTCACGAGGGTTCAGAGGTGAAATCCGCCCCTTAGATGTCAGCAAAATGGCCCAAATTTTGGATATGTTATAGAGTATAGTATAAGGTAAAAATATAGATAGGAAGGAAAATCAACGGAAGTACAAAAGAAATCAAAATGAAGGGACCATCTTGGATTAAAATTCGTTGAATTATGGTTTCTGGTCTTTGCGTGCTCTGTATGGACACACGAGGGTTCAGAGGTCAAATGCGCCCCTTAGATGTCAGCAGAATGGCCCAAATTTTGGATATGTTATAGAGTAAAGTATAAGGTAAAAATATAGATAGGAAGAAAAATCAACGAAAATACAAAAGAAATCAAAATGAAGGGACCATCTTGGATTAAAATTCGTTAAATCACGTTAAATTATGGTTTCTGGTCTAGATGCGCTCTGTAGGGACTCACGAGGGTTCAGAGGTGAAATCCGCCCTTAGATGTCAGCAGAATGGCCCAAATTTTGGATATGTTATAGAGTATAGTATAAGGTAAAAATATAGATAGGAAGGAAAATCAACGGAAGTACAAAAGAAATCAAAATGAAGGGACCATCTTGGATTAAAATTCGTTGAATTATGGTTTCTGGTCTTTGCGTGCTCTGTATGGACACACGAGGGTTCAGAGGTCAAATGCGCCCCTTAGATGTCAGCAGAATGGCCCAAATTTTGGATATGTTATAGAGTAAAGTATAAGGTAAAAATATAGATAGGAAGAAAAATCAACGAAAATACAAAAGAAATCAAAATGAAGGGACCATCTTGGATTAAAATTCGTTAAATCACGTTAAATTATGGTTTCTGGTCTAGATGCGCTCTGTAGGGACTCACGAGGGTTCAGAGGTGAAATCCGCGCCGTGGATGTCAGCAGAATGGCCCAAATTTTGGATATGTTATAGAGTATAGTATAAGGTAAAAATATAGATAGGAAGGAAAATCAACGGAAGTACAAAAGAAATCAAAATGAAGGGACCATCTTGGATTAAAATTCGTTGAATTATGGTTTCTGGTCTTTGCGTGCTCTGTATGGACACACGAGGGTTCAGAGGTCAAATGCGCCCTTAGATGTCAGCAGAATGGCCCAAATTTTGGATATGTTATAGAGTAAAGTATAAGGTAAAAATATAGATAGGAAGAAAATCAACGAAAATACAAAAGAAATCAAAATGAAGGGACCATCTTGGATTAAAATTCGTTAAATCACGTTAAATTATGGTTTCTGGTCTAGATGCGCTCTGTAGGGACTCACGAGGGTTCAGAGGTGAAATCCGCCCCTTAGATGTCAGCAGAATGGCCCAAATTTTGGATATGTTATAGAGTATAGTATAAGGTAAAAATATAGATAGGAAGGAAAATCAACGGAAGTACAAAAGAAATCAAAATGAAGGGACCATCTTGGATTAAAATTCGTTGAATTATGGTTTCTGGTCTTTGCGTGCTCTGTATGGACACACGAGGGTTCAGAGGTCAAATGCGCCCCTTAGATGTCAGCAGAATGGCCCAAATTTTGGATATGTTATAGAGTAAAGTATAAGGTAAAAATATAGATAGGAAGAAAAAACAACGAAAATACAAAAGAAATCAAAATGAAGGGACCATCTTGGATTAAAATTCGTTAAATCACGTTAAATTATGGTTTCTGGTCTAGATGCGCTCTGTAGGGACTCACGAGGGTTCAGAGGTGAAATCCGCCCCTTAGATGTCAGCAGAATGGCCCAAATTTTGGATATGTTATAGAGTATAGTATAAGGTAAAAATATAGATAGGAAGGAAAATCAACGGAAGTACAAAAGAAATCAAAATGAAGGGACCATCTTGGATTAAAATTCGTTAAATCACGTTAAATTATGGTTTCTGGTCTAGATGCGCTCTGTAGGGACTCACGAGGGTTCAGAGGTGAAATCCGCCCCTTAGATGTCAGCAAAATGGCCCAAATTTTGGATATGTTATAGAGTATAGTATAAGGTAAAAATATAGATAGGAAGGAAAATCAACGGAAGTACAAAAGAAATCAAAATGAAGGGACCATCTTGGATTAAAATTCGTTGAATTATGGTTTCTGGTCTTTGCGTGCTCTGTATGGACACACGAGGGTTCAGAGGTCAAATGCGCCCCTTAGATGTCAGCAGAATGGCCCAAATTTTGGATATGTTATAGAGTAAAGTATAAGGTAAAAATATAGATAGGAAGAAAAATCAACGAAAATACAAAAGAAATCAAAATGAAGGGACCATCTTGGATTAAAATTCGTTAAATCACGTTAAATTATGGTTTCTGGTCTAGATGCGCTCTGTAGGGACTCACGAGGGTTCAGAGGTGAAATCCGCCCTTAGATGTCAGCAGAATGGCCCAAATTTTGGATATGTTATAGAGTATAGTATAAGGTAAAAATATAGATAGGAAGGAAAATCAACGGAAGTACAAAAGAAATCAAAATGAAGGGACCATCTTGGATTAAAATTCGTTGAATTATGGTTTCTGGTCTTTGCGTGCTCTGTATGGACACACGAGGGTTCAGAGGTCAAATGCGCCCCTTAGATGTCAGCAGAATGGCCCAAATTTTGGATATGTTATAGAGTAAAGTATAAGGTAAAAATATAGATAGGAAGAAAAATCAACGAAAATACAAAAGAAATCAAAATGAAGGGACCATCTTGGATTAAAATTCGTTAAATCACGTTAAATTATGGTTTCTGGTCTAGATGCGCTCTGTAGGGACTCACGAGGGTTCAGAGGTGAAATCCGTCCCTTAGATGTCAGCAGAATGGCCCAAATTTTGGATATGTTATAGAGTATAGTATAAGGTAAAAATATAGATAGGAAGGAAAATCAACGGAAGTACAAAAGAAATCAAAATGAAGGGACCATCTTGGATTAAAATTCGTTGAATTATGGTTTCTGGTCTTTGCGTGCTCTGTATGGACACACGAGGGTTCAGAGGTCAAATGCGCCCTTAGATGTCAGCAGAATGGCCCAAATTTTGGATATGTTATAGAGTAAAGTATAAGGTAAAAAATATAGATAGGAAGAAAAATCAACGAAAATACAAAAGAAATCAAAATGAAGGGACCATCTTGGATTAAAATTCGTTAAATCACGTTAAATTATGGTTTCTGGTCTAGATGCGCTCTGTAGGGACTCACGAGGGTTCAGAGGTGAAATCCGCCCTTAGATGTCAGCAGAATGGCCCAAATTTTGGATATGTTATAGAGTATAGTATAAGGTAAAAATATAGATAGGAAGGAAAATCAACGGAAGTACAAAAGAAATCAAAATGAAGGGACCATCTTGGATTAAAATTCGTTGAATTATGGTTTCTGGTCTTTGCGTGCTCTGTATGGACACACGAGGGTTCAGAGGTCAAATGCGCCCCTAGATGTCAGCAGAATGGCCCAAATTTTGGATATGTTATAGAGTAAAGTATAAGGTAAAAATATAGATAGGAAGAAAAATCAACGAAAATACAAAAGAAATCAAAATGAAGGGACCATCTTGGATTAAAATTCGTTAAATCACGTTAAATTATGGTTTCTGGTCTAGATGCGCTCTGTAGGGACTCACGAGGGTTCAGAGGTGAAATCCGCCCTTAGATGTCAGCAGAATGGCCCAAATTTTGGATATGTTATAGAGTATAGTATAAGGTAAAAATATAGATAGGAAGGAAAATCAACGGAAGTACAAAAGAAATCAAAATGAAGGGACCATCTTGGATTAAAATTCGTTAAATCACGTTAAATTATGGTTTCTGGTCTAGATGCGCTCTGTAGGGACTCACGAGGGTTCAGAGGTGAAATCCGCCCCTTAGATGTCAGCAAAATGGCCCAAATTTTGGATATGTTATAGAGTATAGTATAAGGTAAAAATATAGATAGGAAGGAAAATCAACGGAAGTACAAAAGAAATCAAAATGAAGGGACCATCTTGGATTAAAATTCGTTGAATTATGGTTTCTGGTCTTTGCGTGCTCTGTATGGACACACGAGGGTTCAGAGGTCAAATGCGCCCCTTAGATGTCAGCAGAATGGCCCAAATTTTGGATATGTTATAGAGTAAAGTATAAGGTAAAAATATAGATAGGAAGAAAAATCAACGAAAATACAAAAGAAATCAAAATGAAGGGACCATCTTGGATTAAAATTCGTTAAATCACGTTAAATTATGGTTTCTGGTCTAGATGCGCTCTGTAGGGACTCACGAGGGTTCAGAGGTGAAATCCGCCCCTTAGATGTCAGCAGAATGGCCCAAATTTTGGATATGTTATAGAGTATAGTATAAGGTAAAAATATAGATAGGAAGGAAAATCAACGGAAGTACAAAAGAAATCAAAATGAAGGGACCATCTTGGATTAAAATTCGTTGAATTATGGTTTCTGGTCTTTGCGTGCTCTGTATGGACACACGAGGGTTCAGAGGTCAAATGCGCCCCTTAGATGTCAGCAGAATGGCCCAAATTTTGGATATGTTATAGAGTAAAGTATAAGGTAAAAATATAGATAGGAAGAAAAATCAACGAAAATACAAAAGAAATCAAAATGAAGGGACCATCTTGGATTAAAATTCGTTAAATCACGTTAAATTATGGTTTCTGGTCTAGATGCGCTCTGTAGGGACTCACGAGGGTTCAGAGGTGAAATCCGCCCCTTAGATGTCAGCAGAATTGCCCAAATTTTGGATATGTTATAGAGTATAGTATAAGGTAAAAATATAGATAGGAAGGAAAATCAACGGAAGTACAAAAGAAATCAAAATGAAGGGACCATCTTGGATTAAAATTCGTTGAATTATGGTTTCTGGTCTTTGCGTGCTCTGTATGGACACACGAGGGTTCAGAGGTCAAATGCGCCCCTTAGATGTCAGCAGAATGGCCCAAATTTTGGATATGTTATAGAGTAAAGTATAAGGTAAAAATATAGATAGGAAGAAAAATCAACGAAAATACAAAAGAAATCAAAATGAAGGGACCATCTTGGATTAAAATTCGTTAAATCACGTTAAATTATGGTTTCTGGTCTAGATGCGCTCTGTTGGGACTCACGAGGGTTCAGAGGTGAAATCCGCCCCTTAGATGTCAGCAGAATGGCCCAAATTTTGGATATGTTATAGAGTATAGTATAAGGTAAAAATATAGATAGGAAGGAAAATCAACGGAAGTACAAAAGAAATCAAAATGAAGGGACCATCTTGGATTAAAAATGCCCCTTAGATGTCAGCAGAATGGCCCAAATTTTGGATATGTTATAGAGTAAAGTATAAGGTAAAAATATAGATAGGAAGAAAAATCAACGAAAATACAAAAGAAATCAAAATGAAGGGACCATCTTGGATTAAAATTCGTTAAATCACGTTAAATTATGGTTTCTGGTCTAGATGCGCTCTGTAGGGACTCACGAGGGTTCAGAGGTGAAATCCGCCCTTAGATGTCAGCAGAATGGCCCAAATTTTGGATATGTTATAGAGTATAGTATAAGGTAAAAATATAGATAGGAAGGAAAATCAACGGAAGTACAAAAGAAATCAAAATGAAGGGACCATCTTGGATTAAAATTCGTTAAATCACGTTAAATTATGGTTTCTGGTCTAGATGCGCTCTGTAGGGACTCACGAGGGTTCAGAGGTGAAATCCGCCCCTTAGATGTCAGCAGAATGGCCCAAATTTTGGATATGTTATAGAGTATAGTATAAGGTAAAAATATAGATAGGAAGGAAAATCAACGGAAGTACAAAAGAAATCAAAATGAAGGGACCATCTTGGATTAAAATTCGTTGAATTATGGTTTCTGGTCTTTGCGTGCTCTGTATGGACACACGAGGGTTCAGAGGTCAAATGCGCCCCTTAGATGTCAGCAGAATGGCCCAAATTTTGGATATGTTATAGAGTAAAGTATAAGGTAAAAATATAGATAGGAAGAAAAATCAACGAAAATACAAAAGAAATCAAAATGAAGGGACCATCTTGGATTAAAATTCGTTAAATCACGTTAAATTATGGTTTCTGGTCTAGATGCGCTCTGTAGGGACTCACGAGGGTTCAGAGGTGAAATCCGCCCCTTAGATGTCAGCAGAATGGCCCAAATTTTGGATATGTTATAGAGTATAGTATAAGGTAAAAATATTGATAGGAAGGAAAATCAACGGAAGTACAAAAGAAATCAAAATGAAGGGACCATCTTGGATTAAAATTCGTTGAATTATGGTTTCTGGTCTTTGCGTGCTCTGTATGGACACACGAGGGTTCAGAGGTCAAATGCGCCCCTTAGATGTCAGCAGAATGGCCCAAATTTTGGATATGTTATAGAGTAAAGTATAAGGTAAAAATATAGATAGGAAGAAAAATCAACGAAAATACAAAAGAAATCAAAATGAAGGGACCATCTTGGATTAAAATTCGTTAAATCACGTTAAATTATGGTTTCTGGTCTAGATGCGCTCTGTAGGGACTCACGAGGGTTCAGAGGTGAAATCCGCCCCTTAGATGTCAGCAGAATGGCCCAAATTTTGGATATGTTATAGAGTATAGTATAAGGTAAAAATATAGATAGGAAGGAAAATCAACGGAAGTACAAAAGAAATCAAAATGAAGGGACCATCTTGGATTAAAATTCGTTAAATCACGTTAAATTATGGTTTCTGGTCTAGATGCGCTCTGTAGGGACTCACGAGGGTTCAGAGGTGAAATCCGCCCCTTAGATGTCAGCAAAATGGCCCAAATTTTGGATATGTTATAGAGTATAGTATAAGGTAAAAATATAGATAGGAAGGAAAATCAACGGAAGTACAAAAGAAATCAAAATGAAGGGACCATCTTGGATTAAAATTCGTTGAATTATGGTTTCTGGTCTTTGCGTGCTCTGTATGGACACACGAGGGTTCAGAGGTCAAATGCGCCCCTTAGATGTCAGCAGAATGGCCCAAATTTTGGATATGTTATAGAGTAAAGTATAAGGTAAAAATATAGATAGGAAGAAAAATCAACGAAAATACAAAAGAAATCAAAATGAAGGGACCATCTTGGATTAAAATTCGTTAAATCACGTTAAATTATGGTTTCTGGTCTAGATGCGCTCTGTAGGGACTCACGAGGGTTCAGAGGTGAAATCCGCCCCTTAGATGTCAGCAGAATGGCCCAAATTTTGGATATGTTATAGAGTATAGTATAAGGTAAAAATATAGATAGGAAGGAAAATCAACGGAAGTACAAAAGAAATCAAAATGAAGGGACCATCTTGGATTAAAATTCGTTGAATTATGGTTTCTGGTCTTTGCGTGCTCTGTATGGACACACGAGGGTTCAGAGGTCAAATGCGCCCCTTAGATGTCAGCAGAATGGCCCAAATTTTGGATATGTTATAGAGTAAAGTATAAGGTAAAAATATAGATAGGAAGAAAAATCAACGAAAATACAAAAGAAATCAAAATGAAGGGACCATCTTGGATTAAAATTCGTTAAATCACGTTAAATTATGGTTTCTGGTCTAGATGCGCTCTGTAGGGACTCACGAGGGTTCAGAGGTGAAATCCGCCCTTAGATGTCAGCAGAATTGCCCAAATTTTGGATATGTTATAGAGTATAGTATAAGGTAAAAATATAGATAGGAAGGAAAATCAACGGAAGTACAAAAGAAATCAAAATGAAGGGACCATCTTGGATTAAAATTCGTTGAATTATGGTTTCTGGTCTTTGCGTGCTCTGTATGGACACACGAGGGTTCAGAGGTCAAATGCGCCCCTTAGATGTCAGCAGAATGGCCCAAATTTTGGATATGTTATAGAGTAAAGTATAAGGTAAAAATATAGATAGGAAGAAAAATCAACGAAAATACAAAAGAAATCAAAATGAAGGGACCATCTTGGATTAAAATTCGTTAAATCACGTTAAATTATGGTTTCTGGTCTAGATGCGCTCTGTAGGGACTCACGAGGGTTCAGAGGTGAAATCCGCCCCTTAGATGTCAGCAGAATGGCCCAAATTTTGGATATGTTATAGAGTATAGTATAAGGTAAAAATATAGATAGGAAGGAAAATCAACGGAAGTACAAAAGAAATCAAAATGAAGGGACCATCTTGGATTAAAATTCGTTGAATTATGGTTTCTGGTCTTTGCGTGCTCTGTATGGACACACGAGGGTTCAGAGGTCAAATGCGCCCCTTAGATGTCAGCAGAATGGCCCAAATTTTGGATATGTTATAGAGTAAAGTATAAGGTAAAAATATAGATAGGAAGAAAAATCAACGAAAATACAAAAGAAATCAAAATGAAGGGACCATCTTGGATTAAAATTCGTTAAATCACGTTAAATTATGGTTTCTGGTCTAGATGCGCTCTGTAGGGACTCACGAGGGTTCAGAGGTGAAATCCGCCCCTTAGATGTCAGCAGAATGGCCCAAATTTTGGATATGTTATAGAGTATAGTATAAGGTAAAAATATAGATAGGAAGGAAAATCAACGGAAGTACAAAAGAAATCAAAATGAAGGGACCATCTTGGATTAAAATTCGTTGAATTATGGTTTCTGGTCTTTGCGTGCTCTGTATGGACACACGAGGGTTCAGAGGTCAAATGCGCCCCTTAGATGTCAGCAGAATGGCCCAAATTTTGGATATGTTATAGAGTAAAGTATAAGGTAAAAATATAGATAGGAAGAAAATCAACGAAAATACAAAAGAAATCAAAATGAAGGGACCATCTTGTTAAAATTCGTTAAATCACGTTAAATTATGGTTTCTGGTCTAGATGCGCTCTGTAGGGACTCACGGTGGGTTCAGAGGTGAAATCCGCCTTTAGATGTCAGCAGAATGGCCCAAATTTTGGATATGTTATAGAGTATAGTATAAGGTAAAAATATAGATAGGAAGGAAAATCAACGGAAGTACAAAAGAAATCAAAATGAAGGGACCATCTTGGATTAAAAATGCGCCCCTTAGATGTCAGCAGAATGGCCCAAATTTTGGATATGTTATAGAGTAAAGTATAAGGTAAAAATATAGATAGGAAGAAAAATCAACGAAAATACAAAAGAAATCAAAATGAAGGGACCATCTTGGATTAAAATTCGTTAAATCACGTTAAATTATGGTTTCTGGTCTAGATGCGCTCTGTAGGGACTCACGAGGGTTCAGAGGTGAAATCCGCCCCTTAGATGTCAGCAGAATGGCCCAAATTTTGGATATGTTATAGAGTATAGTATAAGGTAAAAATATAGATAGGAAGGAAAATCAACGGAAGTACAAAAGAAATCAAAATGAAGGGACCATCTTGGATTAAAATTCGTTAAATCACGTTAAATTATGGTTTCTGGTCTAGATGCGCTCTGTAGGGACTCACGAGGGTTCAGAGGTGAAATCCGCCCCTTAGATGTCAGCAGAATGGCCCAAATTTTGGATATGTTATAGAGTATAGTATAAGGTAAAAATATAGATAGGAAGGAAAATCAACGGAAGTACAAAAGAAATCAAAATGAAGGGACCATCTTGGATTAAAATTCGTTGAATTATGGTTTCTGGTCTTTGCGTGCTCTGTATGGACACACGAGGGTTCAGAGGTCAAATGCGCCCCTTAGATGTCAGCAGAATGGCCCAAATTTTGGATATGTTATAGAGTAAAGTATAAGGTAAAAATATAGATAGGAAGAAAAATCAACGAAAATACAAAAGAAATCAAAATGAAGGGACCATCTTGGATTAAAATTCGTTAAATCACGTTAAATTATGGTTTCTGGTCTAGATGCGCTCTGTAGGGACTCACGAGGGTTCAGAGGTGAAATCCGCCCCTTAGATGTCAGCAGAATGGCCCAAATTTTGGATATGTTATAGAGTATAGTATAAGGTAAAAATATAGATAGGAAGGAAAATCAACGGAAGTACAAAAGAAATCAAAATGAAGGGACCATCTTGGATTAAAATTCGTTGAATTATGGTTTCTGGTCTTTGCGGGCTCTGTATCGACACACGAGGGTTCAGAGGTCAAATGCGCCCCTTAGATGTCAGCAGAATGGCCCAAATTTTGGATATGTTATAGAGTAAAGTATAAGGTAAAAATATAGATAGGAAGAAAAATCAACGAAAATACAAAAGAAATCAAAATGAAGGGACCATCTTGGATTAAAATTCGTTAAATCACGTTAAATTATGGTTTCTGGTCTAGATGCGCTCTGTATGGACTCACGAGGGTTCAGAGGTGAAATCCGCCCCTTAGATGTCAGCAGAATTACCCAAATTTTGGATATGTTATAGAGTATAGTATAAGGTAAAAATATAGATAGGAAGGAAAATCAACGGAAGTACAAAAGAAATCAAAATGAAGGGACCATCTTGGATTAAAATTCGTTGAATTATGGTTTCTGGTCTTTGCGTGCTCTGTATGGACACACGAGGGTTCAGAGGTCAAATGCGCCCCTTAGATGTCAGCAGAATGGCCCAAATTTTGGATACGTTATAGAGTAAAGTATAAGGTAAAAATATAGATAGGAAGAAAAATCAACGAAAATACAAAAGAAATCAAAATGAAGGGACCATCTTGGATTAAAATTCGTTAAATCACGTTAAATTATGGTTTCTGGTCTAGATGCGCTCTGTAGGGACTCACGAGGGTTCAGAGGTGAAATCCGCCCTTAGATGTCAGCAGAATGGCCCAAATTTTGGATATGTTATAGAGTATAGTATAAGGTAAAAATATAGATAGGAAGGAAAATCAACGGAAGTACAAAAGAAATCAAAATGAAGGGACCATCTTGGATTAAAATTCGTTGAATTATGGTTTCTGGTCTTTGCGTGCTCTGTATGGACACACGAGGGTTCAGAGGTGAAATCCGCCCCTGAGATGTCAGCAGAATGGCCCAAATTTTGGATATGTTATAGAGTAAAGTATAAGGTAAAAATATAGATAGGAAGAAAAATCAACGAAAATACAAAAGAAATCAAAATGAAGGGACCATCTTGGATTAAAATTCGTTAAATCACGTTAAATTATGGTTTCTGGTCTAGATGCGCTCTGTAGGGACTCACGAGGGTTCAGAGGTGAAATCCGCCCCTTAGATGTCAGCAGAATGGCCCAAATTTTGGATATGTTATAGAGTATAGTATAAGGTAAAAATATAGATAGGAAGGAAAATCAACGGAAGTACAAAAGAAATCAAAATGAAGGGACCATCTTGGATTAAAATTCGTTGAATTATGGTTTCTGGTCTTTGCGTGCTCTGTATGGACACACGAGGGTTCAGAGGTCAAATGCGCCCCTTAGATGTCAGCAGAATGGCCCAAATTTTGGATATGTTATAGAGTAAAGTATAAGGTAAAAATATAGATAGGAAGAAAAATCAACGAAAATACAAAAGAAATCAAAATGAAGGGACCATCTTGGATTAAAATTCGTTAAATCACGTTAAATTATGGTTTCTGGTCTAGATGCGCTCTGTTGGGACTCACGAGGGTTCAGAGGTGAAATGCGCCCCTTAGATGTCAGCAGAATGGCCCAAATTTTGGATATGTTATAGAGTATAGTATAAGGTAAAAATATAGATAGGAAGGAAAATCAACGGAAGTACAAAAGAAATCAAAATGAAGGGACCATCTTGGATTAAAAATGCGCCCCTTAGATGTCAGCAGAATGGCCCAAATTTTGGATATGTTATAGAGTAAAGTATAAGGTAAAAATATAGATAGGAAGAAAAATCAACGAAAATACAAAAGAAATCAAAATGAAGGGACCATCTTGGATTAAAATTCGTTAAATCACGTTAAATTATGGTTTCTGGTCTAGATGCGCTCTGTAGGGACTCACGAGGGTTCAGAGGTGAAATCCGCCCCTTAGATGTCAGCAGAATGGCCCAAATTTTGGATATGTTATAGAGTATAGTATAAGGTAAAAATATAGATAGGAAGGAAAATCAACGGAAGTACAAAAGAAATCAAAATGAAGGGACCATCTTGGATTAAAATTCGTTAAATCACGTTAAATTATGGTTTCTGGTCTAGATGCGCTCTGTAGGGACTCACGAGGCGTTCAGAGGTGAAATCCGCCCCTTAGATGTCAGCAGAATGGCCCAAATTTTGGATATGTTATAGAGTATAGTATAAGGTAAAAATATAGATAGGAAGAAAAATCAACGAAAATACAAAAGAAATCAAAATGAAGGGACCATCTTGGATTAAAATTCGTTAAATCACGTTAAATTATGGTTTCTGGTCTAGATGCGCTCTGTAGGGACTCACGAGGGTTCAGAGGTGAAATCCGCCCTTAGATGTCAGCAGAATGGCCCAAATTTTGGATATGTTATAGAGTATAGTATAAGGTAAAAATATAGATAGGAAGGAAAATCAACGGAAGTACAAAAGAAATCAAAATGAAGGGACCATCTTGGATTAAAATTCGTTAAATCACGTTAAATTATGGTTTCTGGTCTAGATGCGCTCTGTAGGGACTCACGAGGGTTCAGAGGTGAAATCCGCCCCTTAGATGTCAGCAGAATGGCCCAAATTTTGGATATGTTATAGAGTATAGTATAAGGTAAAAATATAGATAGGAAGGAAAATCAACGGAAGTACAAAAGAAATCAAAATGAAGGGACCATCTTGGATTAAAATTCGTTGAATTATGGTTTCTGGTCTTTGCGTGCTCTGTATGGACACACGAGGGTTCAGAGGTCAAATGCGCCCCTTAGATGTCAGCAGAATGGCCCAAATTTATAGGGGTCAAATCGCGGCTTGTATTCAGCGTCTGTTGACTCTAGTTTATAATTTGTATTATATCGTGAATTTCAAAAAATTAAAATTATTTGATATCAGAAAGACATTCTTCGTATTCAGAATGCAATTCAATATGTCTGATATGCTCTCATGTCCCACAAAAACACAGTCGAAACGCTCAAAGTGCTAATTCCAGATCCCTTAAAGGAAATTGTATGAGTAATCCAAAGATGTCAAAATGTTTTTTCAAATCAATGTATAGATAATGCATGATTAGTTGTCAAGACTGAAAGTGTCAGTCAACAAATTGATCTTTTTCACGTTTCTTTGTTGCCATAATATTTTTAACTCTACCCAGGCCTGAAATGTTCTAATGTATTATATAGTGAAGTTGCCCTCTAATTTGCATAATTAATGAGCTAATTTGTATAAATGATAATTATGCAAATTAGGGCAGCTAGCTAATTAATTATACATATATTATCTGGAAGTCATCAGGAACACTTTGACCAAGTTTGAAGCCAATATTCTGTTAAATAAAAATGTAATGAACATTTATTCATTGTTTTCAGCAAAATATTGGTAAAAATTACATATTAATGAGCACTTTCAAGTCATATTATAGGCAAAATAACGAATTGTCGATCATAAGAGGATGTACCTTCTTCAACAGCGTACTTTTCATGGAATAACACGATTGCGCAATCTGCATGACCGAACCTTGACCTTGCCTAGCAACGAGCGTGTGATTGGTCAATTCTCAAAAGCTGTGTTTGCGCTGTAAGCACCGGTCTTTGCGTAGTATGCTCTACACCAGTGGCGTAGATTTCTTTTCGCCATTGAGGGGGATGGGGTTAGAAAAAATTTCTTGAAGTCAGCACCTTTTGGCGACAAAATAAGGTTATGGTACAAATGCGCGTGAAGCGCGCGAAAAATTTTGCAATATTAAAGCTAAACTGGTGAAATATTGTACAAAAATTGAATAAATTCGCGCTGAGCGCAGCGAGCAGGAAAATTTGCATATTAAAGCGTTTCATGAATGTGTGCCTAAATCGCTTCCCCCCCCCTCCCTTTCGGCTTGCCAAAGAAACCTCAAAAAAGGAAGTTGGAGGGGGTGTGAAACATGTTTATTTTTTCTAATTTTGCATAACAATATAAACATAAATAATATACAAAACATCAATAATACAAATAGGTATAAACAAAATAGGTTGCATTATTTATATTACTCAAGGTTTATTAGAAAAATGCACTTCGCAGCCAAAGGCTGATTTACATACATTGCACATATAAAAATACATAAGCTAAATAATGAATGGCAAATAAATATAAATTGACAATATTTTAAACAAAGACACTTTAAATGCAAATAACCTTCCTTGCTCGCTCATACAATTTACAAACTGTCACTCACATTTACACAACTGCAACACTCACTTTAAAACACCCACCACTCACCAAATATCACCAATAAAGTTAAATGGTTTACCAGTAGTGCAGTGATTTATTATTGTTTGACTTAATATCCCCTGTTCCGGAAAAATACACAACTATTTTTTTTGGAATTAAAAATATATTATGTTTTGCCAAATGAAGCATATTGTTATTGTTATCATTAATTACACAGGAAAAACTTTGATACAAATTAGGCTCATTTCGTGCAAAAATTCGCAATTTCACTATTTTATACCAAAATCAATGTTTTGACCAAATGTGTGCATATTGAAACCCTACTAAGAACACGGAATATTTCCTTTTCTTTTTCTTTGAGTTGGGGGGGGGGGGGGTCACACCCTTGCCCTTTCCCCACACAGTACATGCCACTGAAAATTTGCCATGAATGATAAGCATACTAGAGTGTCATAGAAAAAATAAATTGTTAAAAGACTAGGAAAAATTTAATCTAGGCATTATCAAAATGTTTACTCAATATTTGATACCACAAAGGTTAGAAATTAAAGTTTAAACTAAGAATCCGAAAAAAATCATGAGACTAAAAATAATTCATCAGGCAATCTGACCAAGGCTGCCGCATGTGTGCGTAACCGGGTTTGAAGACCCCATACAATGTTTGATATTCACCATACTATATGAAAAGTATACATTTTCTTAAGGGATGGCGTATGAGCGTTTGGACAGTATTTATTGTGCGACATTAGAGCACATCAGACATATCGAATTGCATTCTGAATACAAAGAATGCACTTCTGATATCAAATAATTTTGATTTTTTTGAAATTCGCAATGTAAAAATTGTAATACACATTTTATGGCAAATGATTAAAATTTATATTTTGATATATAACGGTACTCAAGTAAACTTTATAAATCTGATGATATGTACTTAAAGTGTATGTAGGTGGGATGAAAATCCGGCGATCAATTTACAATTTTGACCTTTCGTATTGAAGATGTGGATTTTTTTCAAAATTTGAAAATTTTCAATTGATCGTCGGCTTTTCCTCCAAGTTACATACATTTTAAGATATCATTAGATTTATAAAATTTACTTCGAGGACTGTATATATATCAAAAATGTAAAAAATATCAAATTTTAATACTTTATAATTTGTATTATATCGTGAATTTCAAAAATTAAAATTATTTGATATCAGAAAGACATTCTTCGTATTCAGAATGCAATTCAATATGTCTGATATGCTCTCATGTCCCACAAAAAACACAGTCGAAACGCTCAAAGTGCTAATTCCAGATCCCTTAAAGGAAATTGTATGAGTAATCCAAAGATGTCAAAATGTTTTTTCAAAACAATGTATAGATAATGCATGATTAGGGGTGGTGCAATAATTATGTGTACCCCGGGGTGAATTCTCAAAATGGTCTGCCAAAAATCGCTTGTTCCCCCCTTTGGCCGTGCCAAAAACCTGTGCCCCCTTTCGACGTGCCAAAAACCTTTGCCCCCTTTTGACATGCCAAAAAATCTTTGCCCCCCCCCCCTTACACATGCAAGATTTTTGGGAACCCAATTTAAAACCTTAAATTGTCTTAACATATAATGCGAAAGAGCGAGCAGGAAATTTTGCATATTTGAACGTGTTAAATAGCGTTTTCCTCGCCTTTTAGGGCGTAATATAGAAACGGTGCCCAAAATATCTGTGCCAAAAATTGCTTGCCCCCCCTTTCGACCTGCCAAAAATCGCTGACCCCCTTTTGACCTGCCAAAAATGCTTGCCCCCCTTTGGCCTGCCAAAAAATCTTTGCCCCCCTATAATTCACCCCGGGGTACACATAATTATTGCACCACCCTTAGTTGTCAAGACTGAAAGTGTCAGTAAACAAATTGATCTTTTTCACGTTTCTTTGTTGCCATAATATTTTTAACTCTACCCAGGCCTGAAATGTTCTAATGTATTATATAGTGAAGTTGCCCTCTAATTTGCATAATTAATGAGCTAATTTGTATAAATGATAATTATGCAAATTAGGGCAGCTAGCTAATTAATTATACATATATTATCTGGAAGTCATCAGGAACACTTTGACCAAGTTTGAAGCCAATATTCTGTTAAATAAAAATGTAATGAACATTTATTCATTGTTTTCAGCAAAATATTGGTAAAAATTACATATTAATGAGCACTTTCAAGTCATATTATAGGCAAAATAACGAATTGTCGATCATAAGAGGATGTACCTTCTTCAACAGCGTACTTTTCATGGAATAACACGATTACGCAATCTGCATGACCGAACCTTGACCTTGCCTAGCAACGAGCGTGTGATTGGTCAATTCTCAAAAGCTGTGTTTGCGCTGTAAGCACCGGTCTTTGCGGAGTATGCTCTACGCCAGTGGCGTAGATTTCTTTTCGCCATTGATGGGGGATGGGGTTAGAAAAAATTTCTTGAAGTCAGCACCTTTTGGCGACAAAATAAGGTTATGGTACAAATGCGCGTGAAGCGCGCGAAAAATTTTGCAATATTAAAGCTAAACTGGTGAAATATTGTACAAAAATTGAATAAATTACGCTGAGCGAAAAATTTAGCACTTTTAGGTTGAAATGGCCAAATATGGGGTTAATTTGATTGGAAACCCATATACAGGCGTCAACATTGGGGGATGATTGTATGGATCATCCCCCTGGTAAAATATTGGGGGATAAATCCCCCATCCCCCGGATCTACGCCTATGCTCTCTGCTGAATAACTGTGTGTACCCAAGTTGGCTCTCATGATCAAGAATTAAATATTTTGCCTATTGCTCATATTGATTATTGATAAAAACAATACAATACAAAGACATTTAAAATATTTGTATTATGAAAACTGTATGTCCGATTAGCTTTGAAGGCATGTTGATCAGTATTCTTTGCCCTACTCAATTAATCTGCTTTAAAACATGAATAGAGTACTTCCAAAATGCCTCAAATACCACCTTAAAAGACACTTCTGACTCATCAAATTACTGAACTGTTAATGCAATTTAATATCAACAGAATACTTTATGTGTTGCAAAGAGTGTCACCGCTAATTTACTGAAAAAGAGAGCTTGGGACTCTGGCTTGGAGGGCAAAGCTATCACAGTGAGCAAATCTGCAGACTTCTCGAGTATTTAAACTCGATCCTGAGTACCGGGCCTGACTACAATGCAAAATAAAAATCAAGCATAAAAATACTACTCTCTCACGAGGGGCGGTCAAAAGTTCAGAGAACAAGGTATGCTAATTTGTTGCACGGTAATGAATTTGGTATCATTTGAAAGCTTGTTCCTTCAAAACATTATTGTAAAAATATTCGATTTTTGCATCACTGTATATGGTTAGGACACCCTGCAGAAGAAGCCTACCTCCTTGAATTCACAGGTACTACCAGAAGTGAACACAGGGTCATCATGTAATTTGCTCCAGACGGATGTGAAACCCATTTAAAATTTAATAATGTACAGTTGCTGTAAATGGTAATGAAGTCCTTGATATTCAACAGTAACGAAATTGTCCTTCGAGTTCAAGGATGGAATGAGCATCCTTGAAGATCATCCAAGGTCCAAAAGACTTGCTGATGTCACCAATAATGATATACGTGCTGGTACAGAGGCATTGATAATGAATAAAGAACCAAACAAGAAATATGAGATAGCTATAAAATATAACATCTCTGATAATAATAACGAACATTTATACAGCGCAATATATCTGCGATCCCAGAGCGCTTTACAATACAAAACAATATAACAAAAACTAATATCTACACCCTAAAAATACCTTAAATTTACACAACAATATAAAGCAAAACATGAGTAAAATAGGTGGAACGCGGCAATTTACATGCAACACCTATATAATATCTACACCCTAAAAATACTTTAAATCTACACAACAATATAATGCAAAACATGAGTAAAATAGGTGGAATCAAGGCAATTTACATGCAACACCTATAAATATAATACGACACATGATATAAAAGCATCAACAAGAAACTGTCATAAGCAACAAGAACAAAAATAATCACCAGTTAAAGAGTTCTGTTTTGAGAAGGCTCTTGAAAGTGTTCACGGACGGAGCCTGCCGAATGTTAACAGGCAGTTGGTTCCAGAGCGTTGGCGCTGCGGTTACAAATGCTCTGTCGCCGTAAAAGCGCGTGGAGGACATCCGTGGGGTTTTGAGCAAGTTTTGAGAAGAGGAGCGAAGATTTCGCGAGGGGTTGTAAGGCATGGCATGGCCTCCAGTTAGCGAAACCTATTTCGGAAATTTATGCTGATGAGCCTTCACTGAAGAGTGGCTCAGGGAGCAATCGAAAGACTTCCATTTTGTTGACATAGGTTTCAGAAAAAATTGAGACAGGTGCATTAAGGTATGTAGATTGACCATGTTCAAGAATGAGAATTTGGTTAGTACTCTTTCAAGAAATGCGAGGGCGGTCAATAAGTTAGTAGAACAAGGTACTTGAAAGAGTACTAGCCAAATTATTTCTATCTCACTCTTGAGCATGGTCACTACAAACCTTAATGCACCCGTCATGCGATTTTTCATGAAACCTTCTATGTCAACAAAATGGAAGTCTTCCGATAGCTCCTTTAGCCACTCTTCAGTGCAGGCTCTCCAGCATTGATCACCAGCAAACCTGATATTATGAAGCTAGGACTTAAAATTCTAAAATAGGTTTCACTAACTGGAGGCCATGCCTGAACCACAATGTGGTTACTTCAGTTAACTGACCCCTCGGTCGTGAATGGCAGCTTGACAAACTAAGAATAGCGTACAGGATACAATCCGAGAACAGTCACATTCCTACCATCAACCTTCTTCACATGATGGCTTGCCTCAATTTTGCTATCAAAATTGTATGATATATGCCTATGATTGTACTTTCATTTGGCAAATGCTCTGTCATCAAGACTCTCCCTGGATCTCAGAAACAGCGACGAAGTCCTTGCACTATGGTGACCGAGTGATGATCTTCTTAGGTGTGGGAGATCCAGGTGCTTCCACTAAATGCTCTCGTAATTCCAGTGATTAATGTATGTTTTATCACCTTTAGCTACATATAGATCAAACTTGCCTCAGTCTTCATTCTAAGTGTATAAAAGGCGTGGACCTGAATATGTCAATTGGTATCAAATTTGTACATTACGATTCTGGGACCCCATCTAGAAGACACCCTGGAATACCCAATGTTAATGGATTAATGTTGAAAACACATTCAACAGAGTTGTCATATTTTGTGGCTATCTCATCTTTCTTTTTTTGCTCTTTATCCATTATCAATGCCACTTTACTAGCACGTATATCGTTAGTGGTGACGTCAGCAAGTCTTTTGGACCTTGGATGATCTTCAAGGATGCTCATTCCATTCTTGAACTCTAAGAACCATTTCGTTGCTGTTGAATATCAAGGACTTCATTACCATTTACAGCAACTGTACATTGTTAAATTTTATTTGAGTTTTCACCGCCGTTCGGAGAATTTTCTATAATGACCCTGTATTCACTTCTGGTAGTACCTGTGAATTCACGGAGGTAGGCTTCCTCTGAAGAGTCTCCTGCCCACATACAGTGATGCAAAAGTCTAATATCTGTGCAGTAATGTTTTGAAGGAACAGGCTTTCAAATGAGACCAAATTCAATACCGTGCGACAACGTAGCATACCGAGTTCTACGAACTTTTTGACCGCCCCTCGTACCTTGTTCTCCGAACTTATTGACCGTCTCTGCTACCTTCCAGTTGGTATTAGTTTGTACAAGGTCCTATACACACGCTTAGCGTCGTGTGCCTATACGCGAGGAATAACATAATAATGGCATCGATAATTGGAGACTTGTTATTGTTAAAGGGTGTCTCCGGCAATCACAACATGCCTTGTATGTGAGAAAAATAATTATCAAGCACAAATCACATGGTTTTATTTAAACCAAACCCATATTGACCATAAAAACAGATAAAATATCGGCACTCAACACGCAATATTCAAAATTCCTGCGCCAAAATTGTCTAGTGCAATGACATCATGGTTACCTGTGCTCAATTGTTGTCAACCTTCATTGTATTAAGGTCATTGCACCTGGCAATTTCAGCGCCTGGGAATTTTGAATATCACGAGTTGAGAGACAGCTGTATTAATTTGTTTTTATGGTCAATACGAGTTTGTTTCAGATAAAACCATGTGATTCGTGCTTGATTAATTTTCTATCATATAAGGCATAATGTTGAGATTGCCGGAGACATCCTTTAATGATAGTTAAGCTGAATAAAATAAAAACATGTTTAGCATCCAGGTTTTTGAAAAATTAGGAAGGAGGAGGGGCTTTTTTTTTTTCTTGTGGAAAAACCCTAGTTGGTCTGCTTTTGCATGGCAAAAAAAGGAGGCCTGTTTTATTTGATTTTTCTGGTAGGTTTATAGGCCCCTATACTGATCACAAAACTTTCCTTTAAGCACCTGAAGTGCTTCTTATACATTTGTAAGGCTATATAAGGCTATAGAACTTCTCGGAAATGTGCTCAGTAAATTCCTGAAATAATAATAATAAATAAAAAGAAGAATCTTCAACAAAGGAAGCGGGAGGGGACACTAAACATGTTTGTTTTTTACTCGACCTTATTTTATCTATGAACTTTAGTCAAAGCAAATGTGTAAAGTTTTTGAAAAATAAGTTTCTAAGTGACATGCTGCAAACATATAATCTGGGTTGGGCACACCTGTACAACAGAGTTTTTTGTAGGTCTCTTTTAAATAGTGAGACGAAGGAGCATGTACAGATGACTTGATATCCACTGCCACTCTCATAGGAATTCCATCTTGAATTTCATCATAAACCAAACAATTACCTGTCTTGTGTCTATAAAATTTTAGCTTAAGTTGCACTGGTGAAGACCTTCTTTATGTTGGGATTTGAACTGGCCCAGTTCCTTGGATTACAGTGGCATAGCTAGGGGTTGTGGCGCCCAGGGCTAAGGATGCATAATGGGACCCCTCCCCAACCCTTGAAAGAAGTGTGCAAAAAAGAATTGGCACAAATAGGGCCTATCACTTATTAATTTTGGTTATATAAGGAAGTTTAATATCGGTCTTAAACTGATCTTTCAAATGATCTTGTGCTAAATTGCACGCGAAGCACACAAAAATTTTGACTTTCATCGCTAAGA
Source organism: Amphiura filiformis (assembly GCF_039555335.1). Classification (NCBI taxonomy): domain Eukaryota; kingdom Metazoa; phylum Echinodermata; class Ophiuroidea; order Amphilepidida; family Amphiuridae; genus Amphiura; species Amphiura filiformis. The sequence continues at coordinate 97,396,481 of NC_092629.1, forward strand.
GGGGCGCAGAATCAGTGCTGAATTGGGCAATTTGGTGCCCCCTAAAGGTGGCGCCCAGGGAACGTAGCCCCCTCTGCCCCCATCGCTACGCCACTGTCGCTGTCGGATTACGAGGTCACAAAGCAGCCGAGAGGGCGCCACTTCTGAGTGCTACTTCCAGCGGGTACAGGTCGCGGCACTGGGTCCAGGGCTATAATAGTTGGGACATGTCCAATAATAACTCCAGAATACAAACCTTTGAATAAGCCTCACTGTGGTCACATGCATCATCTCTCCACTAAACACACAAAAGACAAAAAAAAAAATATGACGTTATAAATATTATGTACAATTAAATTTTAAAAGAAACAAATATTGTAGTGCTGCAGTCACTATGCTATTCAAAATCAATGACGTGTGTACATGTGTATTTGAAACAATAAGGCATGTGCACATAAAATTGGTATAGGCCGAAGACGTTGATACACCAACACTTTTCAAATCTATAAAGAGGAACTTGCCAATAATTGATATTTTTCAGTGACGAACAATTCATCATGATCTCTCAGCTAATATAGATGAATATATTACTAAATAGATAAATAAATTCTAGCTATTAAAGCATGTTCAGATAAATATACATAGATAGACAAATAAATAAATACAAATAATTATTTGGATTTATTTGGTGGCTCCACCAATGGTGACCCGCTTAGTTGATATTGTTTAGTAAATATGGTTCATTGCTTATGCATATTACGCACAAGCATAGTAACATCAACCTCAAGATGCACTAGTAATGGTAACAAATAGCTGAGACGAAAATTTCAGCAAATGGTACGTTTGTGCAGTGTTGTAATTGAAGCGATTTGGTGGACCATTTTGACACTAGTATTAGGGTGTAAAATTTTAGTTTGAAAAAGCCCAAACATTTGTGAAATGAGCATGAAGCCTTTTATGCGCGAATTTTGTGGACAAGTTTTCCCTATTATTGTAGGCGATAAATTGTGTTAAACAAATATTGGGAAATGTCGAAAGCAGAAGCGAAAAATGGTCATTTGTTTGACCGTAATTGAGGGGGGGTGTCTCAGGGGATGTTCCCCTCAACCCCTCAGAAGTAAGAAACTTTTGCAAAATGAAGACCTAATTGAAGTGATTTGGTGGACCATTTTGACACTATTATGGTGTAAAATTTTAGTTTGAAAAAGCCCAAACATTTGTGAAATGAGCTTTCCCTATTAATTGTAGGCGTATAAATTGTGTTAAACAAAAATTGGGAAATGTCGAAAGCAGAAGCAAGAATGTTAACGCAGGGGGTGTTATGTTTGGGGGGGATGTTTGAAAAAGCCCAAACATTTGTGGACAAGTTTTCCCTATTATTGTCCTATAAATTGTGTTAAACAAAAATTGGGAAATGTCAAAAACAGAAGCGGAAATGGTCAGTTGTTTGGCCACAACGCAGGGGTGTAATGGGTGGTCCTCAGAAGTAAGGAACTTTTGCAAAATGAAGACCTAATTGAAGCAATTTGGCACTATTTTGTGTAAAATTTTAGTTTGAAGTCTTTCGTGGACAAGTTTTCCCTTGAACAGAGTAAAAAACAACCATTATTTCATAGTTGCAAGATAGACTTGCTTTTTACCACACATACATCCGCGTAAATTGTTCAAATGAATAAAATGTCACACAGCGCAGTCATTAAGCTACGCCACAAGACACAGTCATTATTACTTGAGAACTCTAGCTTTGAATTTGCACACAATAGTTACCAGACCTGAAAAAAAGTCATTAAAAAAAAAAAAAAAGGAAAAAAGCTGAAAATGCTCAGAAAATGCTGGAAAACAGTGTAAAATCAGGTAAAATGGCTCAAATTAGGCTGAAATAAAAGAATTTAATTCATAAATTTCAGGAATAAAAAAAGAGGAAATCAGCTGCAAAGAGGAAAAGTTTCAGGTCTAAGTTACGCATGTGATGCTAGAGTACATTGCTATCATTTTTCTGTCGGACAGCATTGACATTTTTTGCAACGGATGTTATTTATGGATGTTAATATGGATGAAAGTTATTTTGATGAGTCATCTGTGGGCCTATCTTTTGAGTAAAACCTGCCTATTTTGAACAGTCTAAAATTTTGATGAAGTGCAATTTTAGCAACAGTTTTGATGCGATCGCTCGTCGTGATCTTCTAAACTTGGAGCGTGGCTGAGCGGTTAAGGTGTTGGACTGTGAATCCAACGGTCATGGGTTCGAATCCGAGGTCCGCCTGAGCTCGGCTGGCTCTTTGTGTCCTTGAGCAAAGCACTTCACGTGGAGGGCACGTTAAGCTGTCGGTCCCGTGTACATGTATTTCTCACATTAATGCAGTGTGCACGTTAAAGAACGTCACAGGCTATTCGAAAAGAGCAGGGGGGATCATCCCGGTACTGCTGACTGTACTTCAAAAATACACTCATCTACTCTAGGTTCCAGAGTAAAAATAAGTACAGCTTGTCTGTACGCAGTGCGCATTCACAAGATATGAATTATCTTCAAGTTTGGTAATGACGTTAATGGTGATTTGCGCCGCAAGGTGCTAGTGAGTGTGCTGACAAACTGCGCTTGTCATGTGTGCGCGAGTATCTGCGATTAATATTATACGCACTGGCACACTCACCCTTGCACCGCTCTTAGACAAAGAAGTCCCTCAGCTTTATTACATTCAGACATGTGCCATGATGATGTGGATATCCTAACTGAGTATATACTGATATGCGAGCGATTCAATCATTCAATACTACGGTGGCTGGTCTGGTGAAATAGTCAAATACACACGTCACATGTACACGTCACGTCACAACCTGAGGTGAACCAAATTATAGAGTACTCAAGTAACTTGGGCTTGGCTAGACTTCTCGAGTGAGTAACTTACCATTTCATATGGCATGGACATGCATGCATGGTGATGGAAAAATTTTAGCAGGTTGATCAATGAACAGCTGGAGTTTGCTAAATTTTAATACCTCGTTTATCACACCGGTAACACAAATACACATCACGATTGAGGAATCATAAGCAGCAACCAATGAAGCACATACTTGGTACATATCATGATATTCAAGCACAAATTATAGCACTTTTAATCTAAATTTGATTGCAAAAGCATTTTGCCATGCACCTCGCGCTTCCAGTTAAACACAGCCTGTGTGAAAACAAAATTAACAGGAAAATATAGAGCACCACCACTATTCATGCGCCCAATTAGAGTATCGATCATATTGACTGCTCAGCTAATTCCGAATCATTCTGGCAGCTTCACAGTTGTCAAATTTTTGTCTTCGGCCGAGCTATTTGTGATGTTTTTATCATGAATAAATTCGATATATAAACGTCAATGAAGCCCGACAGCAGTTAAAACGTTCATGTATGAGCTCAATTTATACCAAACAGATGGTAAGTATCAAATGCATGGGAATATTATTATTATAAAAGATATGTAGCTGACCAACTATAGTGGAAATTCCAATTGAATGAACGCAGCTTTCAATAGCGTGACGAATTTTTGCGTACACTGCGCGATGTACGCCAGCGTGTGCGACTGTGCGTGAGTAACGCGGAAGTGAATCCAACCATGCCAACGCAGTTGGAGGGCCATTCAACTTTGACGCGCTATTATTAAACTGTACGCTATGAATACGCACACAACGAAAATTCAAATTTGCTTGGTCTGGGTTGCAGTTTTAAAAGCTTCCAAAATTCTCTCTACAACTCCTAATAGCTATATATTTTATAAATAACTATAAGAAAGGCTTTCAACATTCCATATATGTTCACAAAAAATACCGTAGCTTTGCAAGGAATATGATATGGGCACATAAACACAAATTTTTGTCATGAATTGAGATAAAAGAGTAACAAAAACTACTATATTTTAAAACTGGTGCGAGTTCATAAATCAGGAATTTGCATATGATTAGAAACATGGCTTATTATCCTCATACTAAAAATCAAGATTTTTGGTTGGTTAAGACAAAAACCTGCCGGGATGAAAAGGGTATTTTACAAGACGGAAAAATACCAGTATTCAGTAGGCCATGCGACAACAACATTGAGAAAATAAAGTTCATGCGAGCAGTGTTAAACTGCGCGCGCGTATTTCACTGAACGCAGATGAATGGCGCGCTTAGGCGCCAACAAAGTCGCTGCGTGTACTCGCTCATGGTGTCAAGTCACGCTGGTATTGTTATGAAGTTGTTTACTTAATTTTCCTGCATGGGCGAATCTGGGTAACCAATTTAAACCATTATAACAACTTAAATTTTTAAGTTCAATATTTGGGACAAAGACTAATCGATAGATAAAGGTTGAAATTACTTGTCTGGCTAAAAATTAGAATGATTAAAGCGTTAAGACAGAAAATGTCCGGGTTAGAAGTCCTTAGCAACGAAAATAAATATGAAGATAAAGCAAACGCAAAAATCACAAATTCTAACAACAAAGTAGACAAAATGGGAATCAAGTAGAGAATTGTGAAGATATTTTCAATACAAGCTTATTTGTAAATTGCCCAAGATGATTGGCTACACATAATACGATACATTTTAAATAGAAGTTTTCCGCGGGAAAGGTAAAAAAGCATACCCAAGAGTGCGACGGTCATTTTTGCAAAGGTCGCGTACGTTAATAATTTGACCTTTAACGGATGACGCGCACGATGGCCCTCCGACTGAACGCACTCGTGATTGGATAGCATTGTATCCAAGGTCGTGCGTTCGCGTTGTAGTTTGAAATACGCAATATACGATCGCAGTTGGATCGAGTGCAGCTGTTAAAAGCTGCGTTCATTCAATTGGAATTCTTACTATAGATTGTTCGAAATGTTCTAACTTTCGTATGAACAACCGATAGCTTGTGATACTGAAAGTTAGAACTTGCAAGGATGTTATCGTATGTAACGTACTTGTTTACATGTACGTGTGATACATGCACGCAGTTGCCATACAGAGTACAATTTCATGCATATGAATAAAAACTTCTTCCTCAAGTTAGTTGTTGTCTCCAAAATATCATGAAATAGTTCGTGACATATTACCGACACACTGTACTATAATATTTTCTTAAATTTTCATACATGTACTTACGAAAAACGTCAATATTCGTTCTCCGAACGGCTTCGATCAACGCCGTGTTTCTGCTGTATATGCACCCACTGACCTCCAGCAGTGTTGCCAAAAATGTTAGCCCAAATCGCGAGTCAAATAAATTAAAAGTCGATTCATACATTGGTATCTATGGGATAGCAAAATAGGCCTACCATAAATTGCCTACGCCAGATTTGAAAAGTTGCTCAATTACTTTCTTAACCATCAATTGGTGTCTATTGGACAGGAAACTGTAGTGTGGAAAATCTTCAAAAGTCATCCTTTTGGGCTACTAAGTCGCTGCTTTGCCAATCCTGAACTCCGCACGTGCTTATTCCACCAGCCGTCTACACTGCGCATGTACTGTGACCACTGATCAGTGACTGTGACTGATTATGACCCGGATGTACCCAATTGAAAAAGGTCGTCTCTAGCGTGTACATCGGTGACAGTAAATCGGCCATGATCATTCCTTGGAGCATCGCACTGCTGTGACCTAAAACATCTCCAGAATGTACTTCAAAGATGTATTTTTTCTCTAAAAGTAAGCAACCTTGAATCAAGATACATTATGTTAGTCCAGGAAAATTGTAGCCAAATGTGACATTCGAAGAATGTTTTTACTTATGCTATATAAAAAGTATCAACGCTATGCAGACGCGTTTTCAAATAGCAGAAAGTTCTATCTTACATGTATGCACACATAACTCTCGTGTCGTCGTGCATAAAAGATAGATTTTTCGATCAACAACTAGACTATGCCATAGTCGATTTTGATAAATAAAAATATGTTATTAATCATGATGAACGCATTCAGTTGAACTCGAAATTATACTGATATTTATTACATCAAAATACTAGAATGAAATGGTTATGAAAAAGTTTATATAATTATATTTGTGACAGTAAAAGTAAAGTATACGTAGGCTTATATGATTGAATGCAACATATCAAAATGGTATAACTATAAATGGCACTTCAATACTGAACAATTCTAATTTTAGAATCTGCCAGTTTATTACGAGTTAAAAATCGACTATGGACTTTCACTTTTAAGCAGAACTTTACCCAGGGACTTCGTTCTCTAAAACACACTGTCAATCATACTTAAATTTATCAATCAAATCACAAGACTAAGCATGGTGGTACAATACGCGCTAGATGCGTACGTTCATCCACCAACTTTCGCGCCAGCACAAAAGCACCGCATTCCAAAGATAGATGTGTACCATGTAGGCCTATAGTTAATGGTAATGGTACGTGTCGGGAGGATTTAAACAATAACAAGATCTGGGCGACCAATCGCATGCCAGATTCATTTAAAGATGCATTACATCATGACCAATTTTAGTTAGGCCAGAAATTGGCCTAACTCTCCATAGAGTCCCATGTTAAGAATGTTAACCGCAATCCAAAGTCAGTAGTCCACTTGGGAAGCTAACATACAGAGGGAGTACGGTGACTGAAAAGATGATCAGTTGTGAAAATCTATCAATTGTGCACAAATTAATTAAATCAGAGTTTTAAGCTTAAATGCAATATCCAGAGTATGCACAATCATGACAATGGGCAAGTGGAATACGGAGTAGTCTACTGACCAACATGTCATGATGGCCAAACCATGCATCACATGACCTACATACATCGAATGCATGGAGCCGGTATATAAACCATCTCCATACAAACAAGGTAATATAAAAGTTCTCCAGAGAGTCAGTACAAAATGTGTAAACGTAAATACAGTCAGATTGTCATCACTTTTGTCTACATCTTAGGCCTACCGCATTCCTAAAATGCGAAAAGCCATAACTCACACATACGATGGGTGTACACATGACCTTCCGAATAATCACTCAGTCCTAGAACAAATGATTAATTTCTGACATGATCGTGTTCTGGGTCTGAACTGTTTCCATATGAAATCTTGATGGCAAATTGGACAAAAGAAGCACATGGTTCTACTTGACAGCTTTTTAATCCCTATTCATGTTACGTGAATCACGCTATTGTGGACCATCCTTCTGATACTTGAGTGTTTGGACAAGCGGAACGGTCTTTTGTCTACCTAGCTCTGTTTGTAAACAGACGAGGAGGTCGAAATTGTCATCCTCCCCAAATAGGAAAGTCAGCATTATAATAGTACGGCACTACACATGACCATAATAAAGCTTAATTTATTCTCGATCGCCGAGCGATTGCGATTAAACGCTTTTAGAAAGCGATGGACAATCGCCGAATTTTGCGATGCATCGCCTGTCGCTTTTGCATTTATACTTATCACGGCGACAATTAAAATATTCAAAATGCCACACAATACATTTTTAAAACATCAGTTGCTTGCGGACAATAATTATTGCTTTGAATTAATTCATCACCAAAAGTTAATAATCGAGAAAGGTAAATTAATTAGCAACATAAGGGGTGGTGCAATAATTATGTGTACCCGGGGTGAATTCTCAAATGGTCTGCCAAAATCGCTGTCCCCATTGGCAGTGCCAAAAATCTTTGCCCCCCCTTCGACGTGCCAAAAACCTTTGCCCCCCCTTTGACGTGCCAAAAATCTTTGCCCCCCCCTTACACATGCAAGATTTTGGGGAACCCGATTTTAAAACCTTAAATTGTCTTAACATATAATGCGAGCGCAGCGAGCAGGAAATTTTGCATTTATTTGAACGTGTTCAGAACGCTTTCCTCACGCCTTTTAGGGCGTAATATAGAAACGGTGCCCAAAATATCTGTGCCAAAATTGCTTGCCCCCCCTTTCAACCTGCCAAAATCGCTTGACCCCCTCTTTCGACCTGCCAAAAATGCTTGCCCCCCTTTGGCCTGCCAAAAATCTTTGCCCCCCTATAATTCACCCCGGGTACACATAATTATTGCACCACCCCTAATAGATCCAGTTGGTTGTATATGATTGGTTGATGCATTCATGTGTCAAGCAATATCGCTGGGAAGTTGAGATTTCTTCAACTTGCAAAAGCGACATCGTTTTTGCCTCAGCGATTTGAATTGATTGATCGGCTTGACGCTCTGGAAATGTAAGTAAACACTGAGCCAAACCCGTCGGAACCGCTACGGCCATGGCCGTACCACTTAAAAAATAAAAATAAAAACGAACAAAAAAATGAGAAACCCGGGAACAATGATATTTAGTCTCACTTTAGAAGCTTGCAGACCTATTTTACTTTATTGCCAGGGACTTATGAAAGCATTAGAATTTCTATGGTAAATGACATAACTGGTGTGATATTTAAATAGCTGGACAGACCCCAACGGTCACGATTTGCTTCGGTGAACTCACTGATTCTTACTGTTTGAAAGTGGGGATTTTCACATAGTTTGATGGAAGTTTAGCCGTAATCAAAAGAAAACAGAACAGAAACAAATCGGATCACGCTTCTATAAGGGTGTTATATTGTATAAATATGATAACTTCGGTGATTTTTGAATGGATGACTTTACATTTTATTTTAATTTTATTTTTTTGAGGTGTGACTTACGAATTTAGTATCATGTGTAGGCCTACTGCAATTGAGTCTTATCATGAATTGGTAACATGTTTTATGGTTGATCATTTTATTTTGAATGTCCTAGTTTTGAAGTTTAGACCTATTAACTTACTGTTGAAATTGTACTTTTCATTTTCAATATTTTTTAGTGCTTGGGCTTCCAGGGGGGCAAACCCCATGTTTCACCCCCAGACCCCCAAAGTGGGCCGTACGACGAGCCTGCACTGAGCATGCGTGAGAATCGCTTTTCTGCAAAAGCCTTCGAGTATAAATTCAGATTAACATTCCCCATAACGTCATGAACGTTCATAACTTGAAAAATTTTCATGTTCATGTTGGCTACAAATCTATCTTATCTGGGCGCATGTATACCACCAATTCAGTGTCCCATTGAAACACACATGAAAACACGCCTTTTCTTAGCGTGATTTTCACACCTGTTCGGCAATAAATTGACAATAAAAATACTACCAGCAGGCTGCAAAATAACTGAAGCTTAGACAGGCAGTGGTTGGAAAAATGTTAATTTCCCGGGAAGGAAGCTAAATTTCCCACAGTATAGCATGTTTTTATATACAAAATAAGACACAATTTCTCTCAAAATACCAGAATATCCCTCTAGACACCAACATTTCCTGGGAATGAGCTTCCCAAATTCCCCACTTTTTCGAGCCATGGCCTTCGGTGCCCCTACCAGTTGCCTTGATGCCCTATAAATTGCTGCTATTCTTTAACATGTAATTGCCTTGTAAAATAGATGTGCCCTTTCAAAATTGCCTTGAACTGCAGTTGAAATGGGTGCCCTTCAGAATCCTTATTTTGCAGCCTGACTACCAGTCTGTCTGGAACCAGACGTATGTACGCAGCAAGTGCGATCCAATCAAAAGAGTTTGATTGCCTGACCACGCATTTATTGCGCGGTCATTAATAACTCACAATGACTCCTGGAACAAACCGAGATGCGCTACAATGACTTCTACATGTGTGTGTGTATACGCTAAGCGTTAATTGCAATTAACGCACAAGCCCACATGATGATGTCGTGGTTCTGTGATTGGTAGCTCTTGTTGTCGGCGCTAATGTCAAATTCGCCTGGCCGGTCGATTTTTTTGTAGGGTAGGTAATAACAATAATTGTGATGTAATTTTTGGTAATCGTACCAAAACAGATTCAATTAAGTTGCAGAAAATGCAGCCTGAGCTGCTAGATATATATATAAACACAGCCAAAAAAGAAAGTCTCCAGTAGTTCCATCCCCATTTAATCAGAGTCTGATGAGTTTATGGCAAAATAATTTATATAATAGTTTTCTATACACTTTCCTTCAAAGGTTGATACCACATTTGATATCAAAAGTTTAATCATCGTGAGCCAGAGGAGGCTTAAAGGCATTCCTACAATGCACTATGATCGGGAAATTTGATCAATATAACCTAATTTTAAAGGCAAAGTCCCCATTGCCACACACACAAAATGGTAATTTTAAAACTGCAGCCAACAAGCTAATAGTTGAGACTTAGGACTGATATTTGATTTTCTTACAGGAAACATTCATATTGTCCCACTGCATTAATTTTATTCCTAAGTCTCGATGTTATGAATGTTAAATAATAGGATGAAAACACCAGATATTTGCACACAATTCCAATGCAAGCCATGATCAACTGTACCACATGTGTACAAAAGCCAGACATACAAGGTCAGAAACCCCATTGGGTTGTGGGAATGTCTTAAAACATCCTCTGATCGTGAGCATAGAAGCCGTTGTTTGGAAATTCGCGCAATTTTAAAAATGACATAGGGAATTGTATCACGTAGCAGAGCTAGCGTGAGTGCCAAGAATTACGTCGCCTGAATAGGCCGGCAGGTTAAAGGTTTACCCATGCATGTCAAAATGCAAATCAAATACCCCGCTATTTCAATTGTGCGCAGGCAAGTGTGCAATGATTCCTGAACGGGTTGCTTCAGGCCACATGATAAGCTGATACCATGCATTGGATTTTGCGTGGTCAATTCGTAATTTGTCATTTTTAAAATTGCACGAATTTCCAAACAACGGCTCCTATGCTCATGATGATTAAACTTTTATATCAAATTTGGTATCAACGTTTGAAGGAAAGTGTATAGAAAACTATTATATAAATTTATTTTGCCATAAACTCATCATTATGTCTTATTTATATTTTTATCACTTTTTCATTTATACGGTACTTGTTTGGTACTTTTAATTTACATTTCAATATCCTTGATGATGTACTAACTACTATATTGTGATTATGTAACATGTAATTTTTTGTTGCAACACGGCCCCAGGGAAGACCAGCTCAAGGGCTGATCTGGGCTTTTGCGTGTATAAAATTGAAATGAAATGAAATATCTGAATCAGATGATGATCAATTGTATCAACGTAAAAGGAACTTCCTGTTGTGAAAACATGTCAACTTCTATGGTAGGCTTCTGACTTCTGGAGATCAGGGACTTTGACTGGTTGACAGTTGCATTTCTCCACCATGTGTACTAATCGGCAATTAGAGCAATTATAGCAGTTTCCTGGAATAAAAAAAAAATAATAATTTGATTTAAATCAAATAAATAATTTTTTTTTAAATCTCTAACCCTGATTCCTGACCTCATGTATTGTTTATAGGTTGTTGTTGTATTGCTGCTGTTGCTACGCACCATGGATATTGAAGCCTCACGTCGCATACGGAATCCATTTCTACAGACGGTCTATGAACATCATACAAACCCTATATGGGATAGGCAGAGACTCACCCAGCAATTCCCTGTGGAGAAGGTAGGTCAAAGGTCATATGACGTAGGTCAAAGTTCATTTGATGACCTAAGTCAAAGGTAAACTGACTACTAAGGGGGCGCAACAATCTCATACTCACTGTGGACTATATTAGCCGAATGGCATTGTTACATAAAATGCGTAGTGATTTAGTGTTGCGCCTTTTATAAGGATTTAAAAGTTTTCAAAATCCACATTTGTCACTTATTAATTAAATTAGAGAAAATTTGTAGCTCAACACCGAAAATTTCATGTCTCTGCGACATTTCGTTCAAGAGAAATGTTGTTTTAAAGATCAGTGCAAACGCGGAAAATCGTATATTTCGACTTTTCCTCCAATATGCGAGAGTTTGCACAAAACTCACTAAACTAGTGACAGACAACAATTTAAGCACGTCTTTGAACCAAGTTTAATTTCTTTTCTAGATTATCTGTCTTGCCATTTTGTTTTGGCAAGCACTTGTTAATGAGTGTGAAGTACAAACACCCCCCCTGTTTCAGTAGTAACAATTATGATCTTTTTGCATAGTCCTACTGAATATGCAGCAAAACGGCTTCATGCAGATTAACAATGCCTATTAACTTTAAAACTCATTTTTGAGCCTTTTTGAAGATTTTTGGATACAATTTCTAGACTTTGCAGGCGCCTGCTCGCCAATAAAGCATTTTTCCAATAATAATTCATCAGGGTGACTTTTCGTAATCCTTGTTTATCATCATGATTGAAATAGAACACATTTCATGACGCGCATTTCTTATTTTACGCTGAAGAATGTAAAAGGAACGCATTCATAGCGACGGCCGTTACAAGGGGGCGCAACACTAAATAAGCGTCCCATAGGATAACGTGTGATTTTGGCCTACTTTCGAGCGCCATTCCTGGCGTCCCTGCAATACTTGGCAAAATAAATTTGGTATCAAATTAAAGCTCTGTTTCTGTAGATTCCAAAACTTTTGTCGGCATATATCGATGACCGTTGACTTTTTTTCGCTATTTCATGGTGCAAAAAATATGGCCTAAAAATATACTAAATTCACCACTCACATTTCAAAATCGGAAGTTGTCTTCATCCGCCACAGAGAATTGCTTTTGAGATAAAATGTCCGGTTTTTTCTGCATGTTATCATTGAAGACACTTGTCGAATTCATATGAGCTGATATTGAGTGATTTAAAGTGAACATGTCGGTAGATATGGTCGCTACAATCTCATACTCACTGTGGACTATATTAGCCGAATTTCGTTCTTACATAAAATGCGTAGTGATTTAGTTTTGCCCCCTAACCCAACTGTACCACACAAACCCACTCTGGGATAGACAGAAACTCACCAAGCAATTCCCAGTGGAGAAGGTAACTTGTTATGACCCTCTAGGTTGTCAAAGGTCATATCATGGCATAGGTCAAAGGTCAACTAGCTAAACTGTACCCGACGACATAGATAAACATAGATTGCTGAGCTTGAGCTAATATGTTGCCATTTTATTGAAAGTCACACACTTTGACTCATTTGTAAGTGTATTTCTGACACATACTTCGGTGTATAATATTTGCCTCTTCTCTCTACAGTGATACAGTAGTGATATCCAATAATTTTCTTTTGAAATCATTTTGAGTGTATAAAAATGTTGGGTGTATTCTGATACGTTTGGGTGTATTCTGATACATTTATGTGTATTCTGATATATTTGGGTGTATTTATGAGACATTTGGGTGTATTTATGAGACATTTGGGTGTATTTCTGAGACATTTGGTTGTATTTTTATTTTCTAATACAGTTGGATATATTCCTAAGACATTTGGATGTATTCCTGACAAATTTGGGTGTATATCTGACACATTTTGGTGTATTCCTATTACATTTGGGTGTATTTCTGACACATTTGGGTGTATTTATCTATTTCCTCTACAGTGGTACAGTTGTGATATCCAACAATTTCCTGAGCATTTACAGCATCTGTTCATCCAATGTTGCCTCGACAACCAAACAGAAGTGTTTCTAGATAAAAGTTATGAGAAATCTGATTGGTTTTTCACCCAAATGTGGCATTCATTGGCTAAAGTGTTTCTAGGTTTTGTCATGTCTACAACGTCTGTCAATGGGTAAGTCAATGATCTGTGCTCGTTTTCAATCAGGTTTCGTCACAGAGAGTAGACCCAGGGGGGCTGCCATTTTCTTCGGAAGGGGAGGTCATGGATATGTCGGTAACCAGAGTCCATTTTTTATGACCCCCATCTTGGGCTGAAAGTATTATGACACACCCAACATTTGCATGCATTTCTGCTTAGGCCAAAAAAAAAAGGTTTGTCTCAAAGCTCGCGCGTGCATTTGTAAATTCGTGAGATTTGGAAAAAAAGAAATGCGGATTTTTTTTATTTCAAAAAAAAAAAAATTTTATAGTTTTTCCCCAAAAATTCGTAAAATCTGATTTTTGTCTCCAAATTCCATGAATAAAGTCGGGAATAAAAAAAAAAAAAAAAATCTCATTTCGCATTTGTTTTCAAACCACTCGTGAGCTTTGAGACAAACCATTATTTTTTTTTGGCCTTATGCAAAAAGGGGGCCCTGAAAATTTGTATCCCTCTGCTGAAAGGGGCCTTTAAAAAATCACCTTAATTTTTCTCATAGAATATGAGTATTTTCTGTGGGATTGTCATACATTTTTCATGGCCGGGGGGGGGGGGGGGCTGAAAATAATTTTAGGTCCGAAATGGGGGCCCGGAAAATAATATGTGAATTTTTCTTTTTGCATCATGCCCCCCTCCTGTTACAAGTGTTTGGGAATGGTCCCTTATGTTATACTTGTTTTTTCATTTCAGGTTGCTAGGGAGAGGTTCCATGTTTGTTTTTTCCACTAACCAATTCAGGACTTTACTTGGAATCAGTGAGACCTGGAAAGCTGATCACCTGCTGGATCTAGGTGCTGGTGATGGCGCTGTCACTCAACAAATTGCCGCTCATTTCAGACAAATAACGACAACAGAGATGTCCCCTACCATGCAGTGGAGGTTGGGACAGAAAGGATATAGGTAAGAAAAAGACAGGACAAGACAGGACAAGGGGACAGACTTATTGGTTAGTTGCACAGGATAAGCAGGTACAGGGTATGGAGCTCTAAACTGAACATGGTGCTTCATCAAATAAGTAGACAACTACAGGAAGACAAAGACAGGACATAGGGACAGACTTATAGGTTCGTTGCACAGGACAAGAAGGTATAGGGTATGGATAAAGCCACGATTTCTCCGTGATACGGAAAAACAGAAACATTCACGGAATTCGGGGTTTGCCAACAGAAATTTGAAAGTGCCACAAGCCCGACCGACCGACCCTACTTGAAAGGGTCCGTCCGCCCGTAGAACAAGTTTTCTTTTTTTCGTCGCCTAACCAACCATTAAGGGATCTAAAATGAGCGTTTATTGGTTTCGACAGTATTTTTTGTGGGACATGAGAGCACCTCGGACCTGTCGAATTGCATTCTGAATACGAAGCATGTCTTTCTGATACCAAATAATTTTCATTTTTGAAAATCACAATATAATACAAATTTTATGACAAATTATAAAAATTTGATATTTTTCAAATTTTTGATATATAACAGTCCTCGGTAAATTATATAAATCTAATGATATACTCTTAAAGTGTATGTAGCAGGGAGGAAAAGTCGACGGTCAATTGAAAATTTTGACCTTTCATATTGAAGATATGGATTTTTTTCCCAAAAAGACCTAATTTTTTTTGGTGTTTTGGGAAAAAATCCATATCTTCAATACTGAAAGGTCAAAATTTTCAATTGATCGTCGGCTTTTCATCCCACCTACATACACTTTAAGTATAAATCATCAGATTTATAAAGTTTACTTCAAGTACTGGTAAATATCAAAATATCAATTTTAATGATTTGCCATAAAATGTGTATTAAATTGCAAATTTCAAAAATCAAAATTATTTGATATCAGAATGACATTCTTCAGATTCAGAATGCAATTCGATATGTCTGATGTGCTCTAATGTCCCAAAATAAATACTGTCCAAACGTTCATACCCCAGCCCTTAAACAATGATATAGAAGCCTACAAAAATATGACCCATTGATATAGAAGCCTCCAAAAAATGACCCATTGATATAGCAGTCTCCAAAAATATGACCCATTGATATGGCAGCCTCCAAAAATATGACCCATTGATATGGCAGCCTCCAAAAATATGACCCATTGATATGGAAGCCTCCAAAAATATGACCCATTGATATGGAAGCCTCCAAAAATATGACCCATTGATATGGAAGCCTCCAAAAATGACCCATTGATATAGCAGCCTCCAAAAATATGACCCATTGATATAGCAGCCTCCAAAAATATGACCCATTGATATGGAAGCCTCCAAAAATATGACCCATTGATATGGAAGCCTCCAAAAATATGACCCATTGATATGGAAGCCTCCAAAAATATGACCCATTGATATGGAAGCCTACAAAAATATGACCCATTGATATAGAAGCCTCCAAAAATATGACCCATTGATATAGCAGCCTCCAAAAATATGACCCATTGATATAGCAGCCTCCAAAAATATGACCCATTGATATAGAAGCCTCCAAAAATATGACCCATTGATATAGATGCCTTCAAATATATGACCCATTGATATTGATGCATCCAAAAAATGACCCATTGATATAGAAGCCTACAAAAATATGACCCATTGATATAGACGCCTTCAAATATATGACCCATTGATATTGATGCATCCAAAAAATGACCCATTGATATAGAAGCCTACAAAAATATGACCCATTGATATGGAAGCCTCCAAAAACTATTAGACTTTTTCAATAGGGCTAGTAGCCAAAACAAGCCAAAAAAAGACATATAAATAACCCATGCAGCATGCATATCATCATCATCCTTTGGCTGCGGAGCAGGCGACTACAAGTTTCCTCCGGCTACATCGGTCTTGAGCCATTGCCGATAGTTGACCTTGACTCAGCATGCTGTCCATATCCCCAAAAGACACTGGATGTAATTCCAGAACAAGGTTCGCTGCCGCCCGGGTTTCCTCTTGCCATGAGTTGGGGACATACAATGCATACTCTTTTACTGGCTCATCGTCGGGCAAGTGGAGTATATGCCCTACAAATTTCAGTTGACGGGTCCTGGCTTTCTCAACAAGTGGTGCTGTCTCTGTGACTCTGTCAGATTTTAGATGGTAAAATTTGGTACTCTGTCTACTCTCTTGATGTTCAGCATAACAGTCTAAACGCAGGACAACCGATTGTTATTGTTCTGCAAGGCTCACTCAGTCATTTAATAAGGCAATACAAACGATCGAATTTGGTATTCAAATGAACAAAATTTTGAGTTACACCTTTTCAGTGTAAAATTTTTTCTCGGCCAAATGAAAAGCAATAGTTTTCATTTTTTCAGTAAATGTCAGGTCAAATCTGTAATGCTTGATACTGTATTTTTTTTTCAAATCTTAGTGTTAAACTTAGTCGTGAAATTCAGTCATTTAGTGTAAGATTTTCGATTTTGATAGGCTTCAACTCTGCCCGCGAGCCTTTTTTTGGATCAACCTTTTAGCTTTTCAAAGTAATATAGTTCGTTAAAGAAGGATTTTTCCCAACTTTCTAACGCACATCACCGTGAGCGATATATCATAGTTTTGTCAGAATTTCCGCTTTTGATTCCATAATTTTGACTACCAGCTGAAAAATTTCAAATCCACGCGTGAAATACTAGCATTGTGGATCGATATCTCTGGGTGCCCGCCCTGGATACAGTTTTGCCAGAACTTCAATATAGCAAAGAAATTACCTAGTGTTTCGGTATAGTGCCTTTTGTTTGTGTTTGTTTGAAATTGCTTAAACCCACCGAAAGTCATAATGAAGCAGCCAAAACAATACAAGGTTAAACACGGAAGTTTATAACAACCTATTATAATGACCTAAAGGAAAAATCATTTATGGTAACAATGAGCCTTGCATTGTAAGTCATGGTTAAAATGTGTTGAGTACCCACCCCACCCCCATAGGCCTACATAATATTACATACCGGTACCTTATAATATTTATATAGCACGGCTATAGCTATACATTTAGAAAGTAGGTCCTATAGCGCTAAATTATGACAAATAGGCCTACACAAACCCGAACGCAAGTCTTAAGGGTGTAATGAAAATGCCAACCCGCGATGGGGGGGTCATTCAAAATTCACCTGGAGATAGGAGGGACAGAAAATTAAAATCCCTCTAATAACACACGAATTTTTCTAGGTTTGGACAGTGGATTTTCCCATGGACCTCATCCTAGGTAAATAAATAAACAAACAAACAAACAAACAGACAAAATGGTTTTCATAATCATGGAATCCATAGCCCCTATAAATTGAAATTGCAGGCTATCACGGAGCAAATTTCCAAAATCCACCTCATTTACCAGAATTGGGGATTTGGGCTACCAAATCGCTGGTCAGGCAATCCTGGTTTTCAATGGAAAAGGGACCTGGGTTGACAACAATTGAAATATCGATTATTTCTGCTGGTTGCTCTCGAGGTAAAGTACTAAGTTTGACATTTTCGGAGCATGAAGGGGAAAAGGGTAAAATAAAACGGAAATTCTGACAAAACTATAATATATAGACCCACACGATGTGCTTTACAGAGGTGGGAAATATCTTTCTTTAGCAAACTATATTAGTTTGAGACGCTAAAAATGAATTCTGTAAAAAGCTCACGGGCTAACTAAAGGCCTATAAAAATCAAAAATAAAAAAAAAAAAAAAACAATTTATGCTTAATATTAACACCAGGATTTAAAAAAAAAATGTTCATCCAAGCACTATGTTTTTATTTGACATTAAAAAAAAAAAAAAAAATTTTGCTTTATATTTGACCGGAAAATAAATTTCATAGCAAAAAGGTGTATCTCGGAATTGTGTTGATTTTAACATGTATCGATCGACTTTTAGCGCGACTAAGCAGAACAAAAGATCGGTTGTCCTGCGTTTAGACTGATAATACGGTAGCAGGATGTGCCAAATGAGTTGAATTTATTTTCCATATCCTTAGAGATAACCCACGACTCATAGCCATAGAGTAAAACTGTGACACGTGCACATAGTAATAACATCATACAACACAGGGAGTAGTGAGTCGGTGGACAGGGTGGACGAAGACCAGTAGTGGCCCCCTAGGGTGATAAAGGAGGAGTTAAAGGCCCCATACGGCTCCTTGTCCCTGGCCCTGTGAGGCTCTTGCTGTGCACCTGATAAAACAATGACTCATTTAGACAACAATAACTGCACACTATGTGTTTTGAGATCATTGCAGGAAATTGGAGGGGTTTGTTTTGGGCGAGGTAATTTATCAAGGAAAATATCGAGGCCCAACACAAACCCCGGTGATTTTAAGCAGTGACCTCAAAACAGATGCTGCAATGTTACTATTGTCAGTCATTACTGCCCCCCCCCTCTCCTCCTCTTCCACTTATTACACAAGGAAATAAATATATCGCTACATTTATTTTATTTTCCTTTTATTTTCAGAGTTGTGAATATCAATGAGTGGGCAGGGCCTACATGTAGGTATGATGTCATCAGCTGTTTGAATTTGATCGACAGATGTGACCAGCCAATCAGCATTTTGCATGACATCCATAGATCATTATCGCCGGGAGGCATGGCTATTATATCTCTTGTGTTGCCTTTCAAACCATTTGTAGAATCAGGTATGTATTTGATTGACATATGATTAGCCAATCAGTAACATTGGGGGTGTGGCTGTTATATCTCTTGTGTTGCCTTTCAAACCATATTTAGAATCAGGTATGTATTTGATTGACATATGATTAGCCAATCAGTAACATTGGGGGCGTGGCTATTATATCTCTTGTGTTGCCTTTCAAACCATTTGTAGAATCAGGTATGTATTTGATTGACATATGATTAGCCAATCAGTAACATTGGGGGTGTGGCTATTATATCTCTTGTGTTGTCTTTCAAACCATTTGTAGAATCAGGTATGTATTTGATTGACATATGATTAGCCAATCAGTAACATTGGGGGTGTGGCTATTGTATCTCTTGTGTTGCCTTTCAGACCATTTGTAGAATCAGTTATGTATTTGATTGACATATGATTAGCCAATAAGTAACATTGGGGTGTGGCTATTATATCTCTTGTGTTGCCTTTCAAACCATTTGGAGAATCAGTTATGTATTTGATTGACATATGATTAGCCAATCAGTAACATTGGGGGTGTGGCTATTATATCTCTTGTGTTGCCTTTCAAACCATTTGGAGAATCAGGTAATGTATTTGATTGACATATGATTAGCCAATCAGTAACATTGGGGGTGTGGCTATTATATCTCTTGTGTTGCCTTTCAAACCATATTTAGAATCAGGTATGTATTTGATTGACATATGATTAGCCAATCAGTAACATTGGGGGTGTGGCTATTATATCTCTTGTGTTGCCTTTCAAACCATTTGTAGAATCAGTTATGTATTTGATTGACATATGATTAGCCAATCAGTAACATTGGGGGTGTGGCTATTATATCTCTTGTGTTGTCTTTCAATCCATTTGTAGAATCAGTTATGTATTTGATTGACATATGATTAGCCAATCAGTAACATTGGGGGTGTGGCTATTATATCTCTTGTGTTGTCTTTCAAACCATTTGTAGAATCAGTTATGTATTTGATTAACATATGATTAGCCAATCAGTAACATTGGGGGTGTGGCTATTATATCTCTTGTGTAAATTGTCTTTCAAACCATTTGTAGAATCAGGTATGTATTTGATTGACATATGATTAGCCAATCAGTAACATTGGGGGTGTGGCTATTGTATCTCTTGTGTAAATTGTCTTTCAAACCATTTGTAGAATCAGGTATGTATTTGATTGACATATGAGTAGCCAATCAGTAACATTGGAGGTGTGGCTATTATATCTCCTGCCAGTGTGCTGCCTTTCAAAACATTTGTAGAATCAGGTACGGTATGTATTTCACAAAATGTTTAACCCTTCATAACTCATGTAACCGTTCGCAAGTTACGAATACCCTTTTACTAGTCGTTACTTTACTTTACTTTACTAGAGAATCCCTATTACTTACGAAATGGATTTAATGCGTCATAATTTTGAGACTTAGGAACCTCATAAAGTTATAGTAAATGGGCCCCAGGCACTGTAAAAGTGGAATTTTTGTGGTACATTAATTTTCGCGCTTTTCATGCTCAACGCAGCTTCTGTAAAAATAAACCACACAAATGTGTTTTTTTATGTATAATAGGTCAATGCAAGAAAACTCAAAATCGCGAATTTAAAAACAAGTGTAACCAATCAGATAGTTTGTTTTAAGGGATCTAAAATGAGCGTTTATTGCGTTTCGACAGTATTTTTTGTGGGACATGAGAGCACCTCAGACCTATCGAATTGCATTCTGAATATGAAGCATGTCTTTCTGATATCAAATAATTTTCATTTTTTTTAAATCACAATATAATACAAATTTTATGACAAATTATAAAAATTTGATATTTTTCAAAATTTTTGATATATAACAGTCCTCGAAGTAAATTATATAAATCTGATGACATATTCTTAAAGTGTATGTAACAGGGAGGAAAAGCCGACGGTCAATTGAAAATTTTGACCTTTCATATTGAAGATATGGATTATTTTCCCCAAAAGACCTAATTTTTTTTGCTGTTTTGGGAAAAAAATCCATATCTTCAATACGAAAGGTCAAAATTTTCAATTGATCGTCGGCTTTTCATCCCACCTACATACACTTTAAGTATAAATCATCAGATTTATAAAGTTTACTTCAAGTATTGTTAAATATCAAAAATATCAATTTTTAATGATTTGCCATAAAATGTGTATTAAATTGCGAATTTCAAAAAATCAAAATTATTTGATATCACAATGACATTCTTCGTATTCAGAATGCAATTCGATATGTCTGATGTGCTCTAATGTCCCATAATAAATACTGTCCAAACGTTCATACCCCAGCCCTTAAGAAGATGATAATGGGGTTAACACTTTCTCTTTTTACTACAGTGCCCCTGATTGGTTAATTATATGATAATATCATCTGAGTAACCAATCAATATAGAGCTTTTAGATCTATTTTGCCTTCAGCCTTATTGGCTATTCTTACCACATCTCTGATTGGCTAAATATTTGATATAACCTCTTTGCAACCAATCAAAATTGTTCTCTCTTTGTTCTTTACAGGTGCTTTACAAAACAAACCTTCAGAACAACTCAACATTGAGGGCAGATCATGGGAGCATCAGGCAGCGAGTTTTATCAACAATGTCCTTCTACCAGCAGGTTTCACTCTACAAAGTTTTACAAGGTTGCCTTATTTATGCGAAGGTGACATGAGTAGGCCATTTTATAGCTTGGACGATGCTGTGTTTATTGTTAAAGCTGACAGTACTGGAATTGAACACCAAGGTTGGTGTAATGCTAGAACTCAGGACAGTATTGATTTATGACATAATCAATGTCCTACCAGCACACTTAACTCTACGAAGTTATTGGTTGCCTAATTTATGTGAAGGAAAATTTGGGTGTATTTGGGAGACATTTAGGTGTATTGAGGTCAGAAGTATATTGATTTATAGCATCAATGATAACTTTAATATTGTTTGTGACCATGTGTTTGAGGAGCCATTTGGGTGTCTTTGGGAGCCATTTGGGTGTATTTGCGAGACATTTGGGAGTATTGGGGACATGAATATTGATTTATGACATCAGTGACTCTTTAATCATTTTATCTACCACTACGTAATATTATTACGTAGTGGTAGATAAAATGATTAAAGAGTTGAACTTCAACACTACACTATTTTTCGCTGATGTGGAACGTTTTCACTAGGTCGATTAGCGTCTTCAGCAGATGGTGATAGGCCTACTGTGATAATATCTTGTCTACAATCAAGAGATCCCTCACTGATAACAACAATATATGATTGACAGAATGACGTCACGAGGACTTTGTTCCATGGCCAGCCCAAAGCAAAAGGCAGTTCTTTTCAGAACCAAGACTCAGAAATGGCCCGAAAGGTTTTGTCATCTTGCCTTACATAGAAGGCCGTTCTGAGAAATTACACAGCGCATTCACGACTGTGGGAGTATCCACCAACTTCAAACATCAAAATATGCTCCAGTAGCCCCAAAGGACAAAAGTATTAGGAATACACCCAAGTGGCATCTCTGCTGTAAACCCCATGCCAGGTGGTGAGCGCCACGCATTCTCTAAATTCAGTACATTTCCGTTGTCAACCGTTTAACTGAATGGGATTATTTTGACATTTTAAAATGCTCAAAACATCACAAACAAGTAGGCCTATGTTAATACGGCTGAGCAGTTTTGCCGTCTCTCTCCACCCATCATGCCACTCGCCGCCTGACTCATGCATTAATTTCTCAAACATTGAGGTACAGCACGTATACACCCTCTTTCCTAGACGTCATCGATCAATCGATATTCATTCAAGTCATCCGCGCCCAAACGCAAATACCGTGCCAGCGCGCATGGTCAACTCTGCGTGACGCTAGATGTCCCGCGCAAGACTGCCAGCTCGCCGTACGTGTTAAGTTTGTCATGCCATAAAAAGTAAACAAATTTGTAAAACAAAACAAAGTTGATTTTCAAATAGCATCGCATTTTTTCCATATCTTCAAAAACAAGCTGAAACAAATGGTAAACGGTATACAGTTCCCGCTTAAACAATTATTTTGTTCAAGCTGAATTAAAAGATGACAAAACCGAGGAGAAAATATGCTGTATTTGGTGTTTTTAGATTGCGGGCATGTGGGGAACGCACATGTTGTTTGTTTACGTCCAAGACCCCAATGTCGATTACGTGACGACACAGGAAAATGCTCTATATAAGAAGGAAGGGAGTCAAATGGAGTCAATCATTCAGGTGGTAACCCTTTTGAAATTCACACACCCTGTGTGGTAGATTAAAGTCATGTGTTCCATAGGGGGTGTATGGGTTTCAACTGGAATAGCCTATTATGAGAACAGAGATGATGATTTTAAGGATGGGTGGTCCATGCCGTTTGGGTGTATTCCTAATACATTTGGGTGTATTCCTAATACATTTGGGTGTATTCCTAATACATTTGGGTCTATTCTTAATACATTTGGGTGTATTCCTATAACATTTGGGTGTATTCCTAATGCATTTAGGTGTATTTCAAATACATTTGGGCGTATTCCTTATACATTTGGGTGTATTCCTAATGCATGTAGGTGTATTCCTAATACATGTTTGGTGTATTTCTCACACATTTGGATGTATTCCTAATTCATTTAGGTGTATTCCTAATACATGTTGCATGTATTCCCTACACATTGGGTGCATTCCATGATTGTCTCTAACTAACAATTTTATTCCAGGTTTTGAGTTGTATTGCTCCAGTGGTTTTGAATACACCCAAATGTCTCCCAAATGTGTATCACAGTGGACCATAACAGCACATTCCAGGATGGTAACGACCAAATTATGTTAATGTGTATTTTTGAGACATATGGGTGTATTTCTAATATTTTGGGTGTATTTCTGAGATATTTGGGAGTATTCCTAATGACCAAAGAAAAGAAAAGCTGCAGGTACAGCTTAAATTACAATTATTTTCGTTGTAGTATTTAATGTGCTCGAATAAATTACCTGTAGCAACATGACAGTAATGTTTGTGAAGATTCATTCATCCAGGTAGTAAAGAACTATAAAATGTAGGATTTTTTTTAATATGTTGGGTGTATTTCTGAGACCTTTGGGTGTATTTCTGAGACCTTTGGGTGTATTTTGGATACATTTAGGTGTATTTCTAAGACAATGGTTTCACTGATATGAAACAATGTGGAGATAGATTTCTGATATACAGCCATTTTTGAAAGTTTCCAAACTTTTTTTGAGGAGTTTTATAACCCAACATTTAATTTTTATGCCTCCACCGGAGGTATTATGTTTCCTGGTTGTCCGTCCGTCCATCTGTCCGTCCGTCTGTCCGTCCGAGCTTGCGGGTCCAATTTCTCGGAACTGGTAAGATGTAAAGTGATGCAAGTTGGTGGAGGGATGGTCATTGGCGGTCTTCACATGCCAGTAGGTTTGGTTAGTGGTTCAAGGTCACTCAAGGTCATCTAGGGGTCATCAGAGGTCAAATTAGCAAAACCGTCATATGGGCCAACTGGTAAGATGTATAGTGATGCAATTTGGTGGAGGGATGGTCATTGGCGGTCTTCAAATTCCAGTAGGTGTGGTTAGTGGGTCAAGGTCACCCAAGGTCATCTAGGGGTCATCTGAGGTCAAATTAGCAAAAACCATCATATGGGCATGAGTACTGTAAACATGGGCATGAACCTTGGTGGGTACTGTAAACATTTAGAACCACATTTTTTGAAGGTCATTTTGGGGTCATCCAAGGTCACCCACAGGTCATCTGAGGTCAAATAACTTAAAACTGTCGTATGGGCATGAAACTTGGTGGGTACAATAAACATTTAGAGTCAAATTTTTGGACGGCCATTTTGGGGTCATCCGGGTCACCCAGGGTCATCTGAGGTCAAATAACTTCAAACTGTTGAATGGGCATGAAACTTGGTGGGTACAGTCAACATTTAAAGTTTAATTTTGGAAGGTCATTTCGGGGTCATCCAAGGTCATCTAGGGGTCAGCTGAGGTCAAATTAGTAAATACTGTCATATGGGCATGATACTTGGTGGGTACATTCAACATTTAGAGCCAAATTTTTGGCAGGTCATTTCGGGTTGAAATTGCACCGGTTCAAATGATACGCCTCAAGGTGGAGGCAGTGTGGCCGACGCTTTGCGTCGAGAACCGCGCAAGTCGAGAACCGCTCTAGTTTTTTGTAGAACGTTTTGTGTTTGATGGGAAAGTCCCTAAATCTATGATGAAAATGGGCTAATCCAGTTGAAATCCACACACCCCATGTAGAAGACATGATCTCAATCTTAAAACTTGTCTTATGTTCCTAATGTTTTCCTACACCATCATAGCTTATACTAAAATTTTGAATGCCTGCACTTGTGCCAAGTCAATGAATTTGGTGACTGCAATTGTAAGGAAAAAAAATGTGTTTTTGGCTCATTTCCCCTCCAATTGCAAAAATATTAAAATTTGACTTTTATTGCCAGTTAGAAACGGGGTCTCCCTATCAGTCTGAAACACTGTCAGTCCGAACCACCGTCAGTCCAAATTTTTAGGGTTAGTGTTATAGTTAGAATTGGGGTTAGCAACGCTATTAACCCTAACCCTAAAAATTCGGACTGACGGTGTTCCCGACTGACGGGGTGTACCCGTTAGAAATAACTGAAGGATTTGGATTTATAACGTAGCTATGTTTCATTGTCAAAACAAGATAATATTTTCGAAATCCAAAAAATCAGTACTGTTTTTTTCTTTCTTGAAGATACAGTTATTTGCCAAAGACAGTGTCCAATTAAGACCTGCAACCGAAAAATGAGTGTTAAGTCCCAAGTTGGTAGTTTTGAGATGTCCTGGCTGCTGTATTGGTTTTCTTTGTTTCACATGCATCTGTTCAAGCCCACAGCATATCTGTATGTCCTTTGTGAATGGGGGCACAATAGGCTATTCACAAAGGACATACTACTGGCTTGTATATGCTCGGCAAACAGGGAACATCAACTCTACAGCCAGGATGTCTCAAAACTACCAACTTATGAACTTCACGCCATTTTGTGGAGCAGGTCACAATTCACTACGATCCACAACATGCTCATCTATCAAGGCACACTTCTTTAACCCCAATACAGTCGCACATTCATTGAATGACCTATGAAAATTTGGGTACAAAACTCATACTTTCTTCCCCAAATTCAGAAACATTTTTAAAAATCAAATTTTGCCCCAGCCCTTTCATATGCATTACATCCTCGTGTAAGTCACGGCAGTGCAGGAACACAATGAGCTGTTACATCACAGACCAAGTCCCCGCTATTGCTCGGGTCCCAGGGGGTGGAGATTGCAATTGACAGGTGCATTAAAGACAACCTAATTTACCAAATGAAGTGGTCAATACCTTGGAATTTTGTTCTGCATATTTTGATACCTAGCTCATTCGGCACGATGCGATTTTATTTTTCCAAGTTATACCAATTTGAATAAAAAGAGCATTTCAAAAGTTACAAAATTTTACATAGGCTTTTTTCTCTTGAAACATGCCAATTATGAGCACGCCGAGTGAGTGTTGACCTGTCACTTCATTCCATTTTTCACCCCGATGTGGCAGTGACGTCAGTGCGCATTCACTAGGCGCAGCATCAAGTAGCTAGCACACGCGCAATGCACTGGTGTATGCACACACGCACTTAAAGACGTCGCATAGATGCAAGAGACATTTGTGTGTATTTGCAGGTGGTGTATGACATGCAGTCCCTAAATTCAGTAAATTTTCATCGTCAACCGTGTAATTGAATGGGATTATTTTGAAATTTTAAATCGCTTGAAATATCACAAACAAATAGGCCTATGTTGATAAATAATATAAATACAAGCTAAAACCGTTGGGGTTCGATAATGAACCCCACAAAACTAACCGAGTATATGGAAAATGCCATACGGCCGGGCGGTTTCACGAGTTGCCGCGCGATCATGTCATCCGCCGCCTGTGTATTTGTGAGACATTTGGGTGTATTTAGGAGACATTTGGGTGTATTTAGGAGACATTTGGGTGTATTTAGGAGACATTTGGGTGTATTGGGAGACATTTTGGGTGAAACAGCTGCCTCACTTGACGCCACTGCCACATCAGGGTGAAAAATATATAATGAGCCTGTTGGAATACCTGGTAGGAATCACCCTGAAGGCGGAAATAGCCCAAATTTGTCACTTTCAAAATGCTGTCTAAGCCTGTCTTTTTCCATTCAATTTGTATGGAAGGAAAAAAGTTGCATTGTGCCTAACAAGGTATAAAAATACGCAGATCATAATTACCATCTAATGGTTACTTTATTTGGGACTAATTGAAGTTGAGTGTATTTAAGATATTTGCTTTTTTTACAGTGTTCAGATACTTTTTGTACACAGCATATGTGCAATTACAGTGGAAACTCATTATAACGAAGTTGTCAGGGACAGAGAAATTAGTTCTTTATATCCAAATTTCGTTATATCAGGGTTGTAAAAACAATGAATAACAAAAAGAATTTTGTATCTTGGTTCTGGAAAAATACTTTTTATAACAGGGTTTTTCTTGTATCCGATTTCGTTATAATGAGGTTTTACTGTATATGAAACTCGCAAATGACGGGGGTTGAGAGGGCAGGGCCCACTAAGCTCCCGGGTTTTAGCCTATTTCAAGGCTGAAAGAGAGCTATTTTGGGCATGGGTTTCATGAAATAAAATTCAAGGCATTAACACACATTGCATTCAAATACTCACTTCCCTGAAGCACCAAATTGCCATTACAGCAGATTCAACCCATTGTGGAACATTTTTCAAACAAATTCAGGCTACTGGGGCAGGCGATGATACATAGGAGTCCAGACCTCCCAAAGTCAGAAAGAGGGATATTGAGGATAAAACCTTGTACATGTACACAAACCAGGTACCAATTAAGTCAAAGACTTCAGGTGTGCAATACTTTCAGATTTCAGGGAAGGTTTTGCCAGTCCAAATTTATCACAACAGACTAAGGGGTGCACCATTAGATTTCCAGGGGGGGGCATGGGAGTTTTTGAAAAAAAACCCTTTGCCCACTAGTGAGACAAAAAAAAAATTTTGCCTCACTGATGAGTAAAAAAAAATTTCCCCACCCAACTTTGTATAAAAATTAACATTAAAATTGAAAAAAAATAACTTTCCGCCAAAGGCGCGTAAAAAAAATTTGGTGCTCTTGGAGGCGAAAAAAAAAAAAATTCCGCCGCCTTCGGAAAAAAAAAAAAAAAAATTCTGCCTGACCCAAACTCCCATGCCCCCCCTGAGAATCTAATGGTGCGTCCCTAAAGAGAATGCTATAGCAAAATTTTTTGAAATTTGCATCATTTTCTGCTGTTCTAACATTAAAATTTGCCATCGCTGAAATTTTCAGAAAGCAGGACTGTCCCTCTTTTTCACTTTGGAAAACCCCAAATGAGGGACAATCCATCAAAATGAAGGACAGTTGGCAGGTCTGCATATCATGCTGAAGACGTACAGATGATTGACCGGCAGCCTGGATTTGTAGGAAAAACGCCCCACAATGGGTTGAATGGGCTAAAAAAAAAATTATTTCCCGGGGGAAATTTTTAAAAACCGGTAAAATCACACCCCTGCTTCTTTCGACAGAGTGTAGCCCAGATCAGAGAACGAAGCACTGCTGGGGTCCTCTGCTGCATGCATAGAGCCAAACAATGAGTTTGTCAGTCCTAGTCCATTCATGGAGGTTGCAACATCATCAGGCTATTCCAGTTGAAATCCTTACACCCTAAACATGACCTTCATCTACCACACGCGGGGTGTGAATTTCAAATGTGGGTTATCTGAAGATGTGCGACTCCATTTGAAATCTACACCTCCTGTGTAGGAGAGTAAGGTCATGTCTTCCATAGGGATAAGGGGTGTATGGACTACAACTGGATAGCCCATTTTGGAGCAGACGACCCTAAATGGGCAATCCCATTTGAAATCTACACCCCTGTGTAGGAGATTAAGGTCATGTGTTCCATAGGGGGTGTATGGATTTCATTTGGAAAAGCCCACTTTGGAGCAGACGACCCTGAATGGGCGACTCCATTTGAAATCTACACCCCCTGTGTGGGAGATTAATGTCACATCTTCCGTAGGGGGTGTATGTATTTCAACTGGAATAGCCCATTTTGGAGCAGACGACCCTAAATGGGCAACTCCGTTTAAAATTCATACTCCCTGTGTGGAAGATTAAGGTCACGTGTTCCAGAAGGGGTGTATGGATTTCAACTGAAATAGCCCATCGGTGACAAATCAAAACAGACGAGACATAAATACCATATCACAGGTTTCATTTTATTCCCAGATTTCACTTCAGATTTCTGTTATTACGGTGTGATCATGGCTGGTTATATCACTCCAGGGAGAGATAACTTGACTATAGCAGAGGGGAGAAATTACTTGGCAGCTTGAGCCTTGGCTTTCTGAGGCAATTTCCATTGAGTGTAAAAGTTTGATCATGGATGGTTATATCCCTTAAGGGAGAGAGAACTGTCCGTATATAGCAGAGGGGAGAGATTACTTGGCGGCTTTAGCCTTCTGAGGTGATTTCTGTTATTGTTGTGTGACCATGTGATCATGGCTGGTTATATCACTCAAGTGAGAGATAACTGTCTGTATATATCAGAGGGGAGAGATTACTTGGCAGCTTTGGCCTTGGCTTTCTGTGCTGTTCTCAGCTTGTTGACTTCAGCCCGCAGAATCTTGCTCCTCTATAGAGAAGAAAAGAAAAACAAAAAACATTCATGAATATATGCATGATTCTTTTTAACCTATCACATTATGTGTTCATCCATATCAAAACGATGCACTTGTCGGCTGCTACATGTGCCTCATTTCACATGATAGCTATAGAGTAAATACCAGACTCATCTCAAGTGGAGGTCACTTCAAATCATCCCCAAGTGACATGGTTATGTAATGTTCTCTGTATTAATTAATAAGCCATGTGACTTGGGATGATATAAAGTGACCCCCACTTGAAATGAGTCTGGTATTTATTCCCAGTTATTATGTGAAATGAGACACATGTAGCAGCCAACAAGTGCATCCTTTTGATATGGATGTACACATATCATCAATGAACATTCATGAATATGCATGACTTGTCTTAACCAATCACAGATCCTCAATATAACCAAGGATTTCAAGATACCCAAACTGGATACTTTATCTGGCATTCATGAATATGCATGATTTGTTTTAACCTATCACATATCATCAATGAACATTCATGAATATGCATGACTTGTCCTAACAAATCACAGCTCCTCAATATAACCAAGGATTATAAGGGGGTACTACACCCATTGCATTGTTTTTGCTTTTGCTTACATTTTCTCATTTCTTCACAAAATGCAAAAAAAAAAAAAACGCAAAAAAATGCAATGGGTGTTGTACCCCTTAAGATACCCAAACTGGATACTTACAACAAGAGGAATAATTTGGTAAACTATTCAACAACATTTTGAGCAGTTTTGAATTTTGACCCCTGTACTTCATATCTTCATAGCATGACTGTAGCCATGGAATCAGAATAGAATGCGCAGGTTACATATTTGACAATATGGCAGAAAAGATTCTCCAGACTCTTTTTTGAACATTTTGATATATGATTTGTCCATTTGAAATGCAATGTCAAAATAAAAATAAAAATCAAATTAAGACCTGTGTTCTTCTTTGGTGACCAGTTTACTTCTTTTCATAATCATCCGAGGCACCCAGTGGCTCCACAAACTGGGCCAAAATGTTCAAAACACCGGGACAAAATTGTCCGAAAGTTGCAATATGCAACTTCCTTTTGTTTGGTTTTAGGCCACAGTAGACCCATTCTAGCATTTCAGTATTTTGAGCTCTTTCATCTGATACTAAATTTACCATTGTAGCACTTGCAGTTGAGTTGTGAGTATTTTTCATGTTTTGGGCTGTGGAATCGCCCATATTCAACACAGGCTTGAGAGTGAGGTTAAAAAAATTTACCTACCAAACTACAAATTCAATGCTATTCGTATGCGTGCACTTCACGGAAATAATTGAAGATAATAAGCTTGTATTTCATTGCATAAATGTGAGCATCGCTAAAAAACCCGATATACTGTAGCCATGATTTATCTTCTCTTAATTCCATATGAGTACACACACACTATTTTGATTTTTGATGTTATATTAGTTGTTTAAAAAAAGCGAAAATTGAAATTGGTCAGAAATTTTTTTTTTAAAGCGGATTTTGGCTAAAAACCGGCAATCACACAGGCCTGTTAATACTTACAGCTTGCTTGGCTCTCATCAGTTTGTATCTGTCAAAGTCTGTCATTTCAGCACGCTGAAAAGAAAAGTAGAAAAACAATACTTGTTATTTCTCAAAATTTGCCAATGCTGGGGTACATTACATTCAACATTTACTTGGGTACATTTGGCGTGCTTTGGGAATCATTGGGGTTTTTGGGAGACATGTGGTGTACTTGGGGAGACATTTGGGTGTATTTTCGGATAGGGATGGGAACATTAAAACGCATGTACTGTTAAACGCACACATGATCCGTTAAACATTTTGCAATTACGGTAGACGTGTACACGCAAGCCATTTTCAACCTTCAATTTTCTATTCTTCAATGCTAAACGACAGTTGAAAGCAATGAAATCTGAAGACGATCTTAATAATTTATATGAAACGTGCTCAAAACATTCATTCTTTAACAATAATACGTCATAATAATGCATAGTTTCTGACATGTTAGGGCTGCTGCCATCGCAACTTTTACCTCATGTACAGCGCCATTGGTAAAGTATAACCTGTCAGAAATTCCTGTTTTCTGAGGTGCACCGCACCTATCATGTATTCATGAAATCTTGCTTCCAGACGGAGGTGGATTGATGCGTGTTATCGTTAAACACACGCATCACCGATTAGATTAAACATTTGAGAAAGTAATTTAGGAGAAATTTGGGTATACTAGGGACATTTGGGTGTATTTGGGAGACATTTAGGTGTATTTGGGAGACATTTGGGTGTATTTGAGAGACATTTAGGTGTACATGGGAGACATTTGGGTGTACTTGGAAGACATTTGGGAGACATTTAGGTGTATTTGGGAGGCATTTAGGTGTATTTGGGATACATTTAGGTGTATTTGGGAGACATTTGGGTGTATTGGGAGACATTTGGGTGTAAATACCTTCTTTTGGTTCCGCATCTTCTTGTACCAGACAGTCTGTTCCCATTCTTCCATGACATTAGACTTGGAACAGATTTGGGTGTATTGGGAGACATTTGTGTGTATTTGGGAGACATTTGGGTGTATTTAGAAGACATTTGGGTGTATTGGGAGACATTTGAGTGTAAATACCTTCTTTTGGTTCTGCATCTTCTTGTACCAGACAGTCTGTTCCCATTCTTCCATGACATTAGACTTGGAACACATTCGGGTGTATTGGGAGACATTTGGGTGTATTTAGGAGACATTTGGGTGTATTGGGAGACATTTGGGTGTAAATACCTTCTTTTGGTTCTGCATCTTCTTGTACCAGACAGTTTGTTCCCACTCTTCCATGACATTAGACTTCTTGAATGCTTCCCTAACAGTCTTGCTGCGTGCATCATGTGCAATCTTGATTTTATAATCAGTCAATCTAAGCTTGTACACGGGAATGGGGCGTCTGGAAACACCAGTAGTTGGGCCCTCTACAAGAACCTGAAAAGGAAAAGGTCAAAGGTCATATGGTGATAAGCTTCCTATCTTACTGCATACCAGTACTGTAAAGTGGAAATTTTCGCGCTACATTATTTTTCGTGTTGGAGGCTGTTACCACGAAAATAACAATGCGTAAATATATATTTCTTAATTGTGTATAGGTCAATGTAAGGAAACTTAGAATCACAAATTTAAAAACAAGAGCACCAATGGCGCTGTGGCTCTGTGCTTTTTTGAATGTGAAAGTAATTGCAGTCGAATGTGCAACAGGTGAAATCATATACATTGTATGTGCCAGATCACACGCAATCATACATCTTGCTGGTTGGTAGCTATATCTTATTTGCATAGCATAATACATCCATCAATAAGTTTCATATCCACATGAGGTTTTAGTAATTTGACCACAGATGACCCCTGAGTGACCTTGGATGACCCCAAAATGACATTCCAAAAATTTGGCTTGAAATGTTGACTGTACCCACCAAGTTTCATGCCCATGCGAGTTTTTAGTAACTTAACCTCAGATGACCCCTGGGTGACCTCGGATGACCCGAAATGACCTTCCAAAATTTGACTCTAAATGTTGACTGTACCCACAAAGTTTCATGCCCATACAACAGTTTTTAGTAATTTGACCTCAGATGACCCCTTGGTGACCTCAGATGACCCCAAAATAACCGTCTGAAAATTTGACTCTAAATGTTAAGTGTACCCACCAAGTTTCATGCCCATACAAGTTTTTAGTAATTTGACCTCAGGTGACCCCTTGGTGACCTTGGATGACCCCGAAATGACCGTCCGATAATTTGACTCTAAATGTTGACTGTACCCACCAAGTTTCATGCTCATACGACAGTTTTTAGTAATTTGACCTCGGATGACCCCTAAGTGACCTCGGATGACCCCAAAATGACCGTCAGAAAATTTGACTCTAAATGTTAACTGTACCCACCAAGTTTCATGCCCATATGACAGTTTTAGTAATTTGACCTTAGATGACCCCTGGATGACCTCGAGTGACCTTCACCCACTAACCAATACAAACTTGTTCTGTCTGGGGTCAAGATGCACCCGCCCACCAAGTTTGAAGAATGTGCGACCCTACTCTCCGAGAAAAAGGTTTTTGCATATTATGCATAAATTATGCAAATTAGGTAGGTAATTACCATATTTTGCGCTGAAAATCGAATCAGGTCGAGATCCTCTGGTCATGCTACCCCCACCACGTTTCATCATCATAGGGCTTAGCATTCTTACGGATCCCCAGAAACAGCTTCACAAGGCGGATTTCTTCAGATTTCCAACCATTTTGTAGAAGCGTTCCCGCATAAATTATGCAACTTAACAACTAAATGCGCATACTTTTCGCCAAAAACTAATCAGGTGATCAGCAGGTGTGTATCATTCCTGTCACAAGGTTTCGTTACCATGCACCGCTATCAATTTGCGCTGATATTCGCATAAATTATGCAAATTAGCTATGTTAATTTGCATATTTTCACCGAAAACATACAATTACGGAGCAAACTTGGATACCCTTCCTCCCACCAAGTAGCGTCCCCGTAGGTCTTACGGTTCCCCAGATACAGCTCCGGACAAACATTCGGACATCCCACCCCCACACACAGACGGAAATAGTGATTACTAAGTCCCATCCTGAACAAAGTTCAGAAATGAAATTTTATCAATTTGCGCTGATTTTTTGCATAAATTATGCAAATTAGCTATGTTAATTTGCATTATTTTTCACCGAAAACATACAATTACGGAGCAAACTTAGATACCCTTCCTCCCACCAAGTAGCGTCCACGTATCTGCGTAGGTCTTACAGTTTCCCAGATACAGCTCCAGACGGACACACGGACATCCACACCCCGGACAGACAGAAATACTGAGGCGAGACAAAAAATGAAATTTTATAACAAATTTTTGTGACTTGAGATCATTTGCATTTTTTTGTAAACACCAAAACTGTTCTGTCCTGACATGTCTGTTGTGTCATGTGCAGTGTTCGAAATAAGCATGTATCCTCTTGTCCTCTTGTCCAAAAATCACTGGGGACAACCAAATTGAGCTATGTACTTATCCCCTGGACAACCACTATATTTTACCTCCAAAAGTATGGCACATTTTGGGGACAACCAAAATGTTTTGAGGACAAGCAAAATTTATGCTTTAGTTGTCCTCAGGACAACCTCCATATTTTCCTTATTTCGAACACTGGTCATGTGTGTTGAACCCGGTCCAACCGAACAATCGTAAGTTCTGTTCGGATTAGTCACGATTATCGCACTTTCAGTTTCCCACGCGTTTGAACGGGAATTGGATTGCGTACTTTTTCGATGTCTAGTGAGCAAATTTTTTCAATATTTTGAGAAAATGATGTCAAATTTTCTATTCTGTATTGTTTGGTAATAATGTCTTTTGCCAATAGTATGTTTAAAGTTGTAATTTTGTGTTTTTGATCGCAAAGATCGGATATTTTCGCTCCCGATTCAATTCTGAACCCTTCGCAAGGGTGCCGATTTCGCAGAACTTTGACGATAATTTTGCCTTTTGGACACTAAAATGCATTCGATCCTTAATTTTGTTTCAACCGAGTCTTAAATTAGCAAGCACAATAAGATTGGTACCATTTTTATTTACATTGATAAAATTTTAAAGATTTTTTTTCAAGTTTCTAACCGGCGCAAATCGTTAAGTGTGTATTTCCCATTGACATCCAAAATGGCAAATACGAGTCTGATGGACATAGGAACGGCGTCCATGAGACTCAGCGAGTCTAGTTCGGATCTGGATCTGCCTGGTCTGGATGCTGTACTCCGATTAAGCAGGACTAGCCTACATCACATCAGTGTTTATTTCTGATAGATTTCACTTCATGATTTTTTCTTCAATTTCATCACTTACGAAAGTACAAAAGTAGACAATCTAGTAGTCAGTATAACCTCGGAGCAGTTCGTGTGAGACCTACGTTACATGGAATAGTAGTACATGGCTTCCGAATTTGGAACTTCACATGTTCAACTTGTCATGCCGGTCGAGTCCCGCGTTTACAACTAAAATCAAACCACTTCTATATTAAGTCCATCGCTGAATTTTACAAATAACTTAAATAAACATCTTTATATTTAATAAAAAAAATATTATGGTATGCTCGTAAATGCTTCTGAATGACATTTACCAGAAGCTCATGAGCTCAGAATGGTAAACAAACTAGCGTATTTTCACCTCGATTATGCACCGTAGCTCTCTGTGGTTGAGTTTGCAAGGTCAGTGGGTCAGTGAACTTAGTCTGGTTACGCTCCCTCCACAAAAATGTTTGTGTGGAAGGGGCGGAACCAAACTGGCTGCTGTGGAGACTACTGCAAGAATCGATCAATCACACAAAACTGTTTGCTGATTGGTTCAGAAATGGTGATGTCATCAATCAAGAAAAACTAATCGATTTATTGGTTCAAAATAGCCTCATAGAAAAGTACGAAGTTTGTTGAGCATCGCAGCTTATCGGTAAAAACGTGACATTTAACAAAAAAATCGGCACAGTGCTTTCAGTACTGCACTTGCATAAGCCAAATAGTCCCCAGAAAAGTCATTTGTTCAGATTTATTCGGTGATTTATTCAAGATTCCGACATGTTCTTGACTATTGTTTGACATTCCTTACCTATCTCTTTCTTTAAATTATAAAGAAATAGTGAAGAAAAGTTAAGAAGTAGTCAAATAATTTCTGATCTGAACTAAATCTTAAGAAATGTACCTCCATTGGTTTCCGTCTGTATTACGCATCTTAAATTATACAGACCAGAATAATCTCTAGCACACACAGGAACCAAGATATAACTCGATTATCGTGACTATTTTGGTCTTTTTACCCAAAAATAATACTTTTATCGCCTGAATTTCAATAAAATCTGGAGTGCAATCGATTCGAAAATAACTTAGCCAAACTTAGAAACGAAACTTAAGTCTTCATATCAGTCATTAAATGATCCTTAGCATAAAAACCAACAGCGTATTGTGGCCTGAAAATGAATGCTAGTTAGTTGCATGACAAAGGCACTGATAAGCTCCGCTCAGAGCCAACAAGGGAAACAGTTCAAAATTGGCAACGTGCCAAAAATTCATCGCGCAAAAATGTCCACTTTTACCGTACAATCTCAGCTTGTACACAGGTATATGGGCATCTTGAAACACCAATAGAAAGTCGTTCTATAAAAACCTGAAAACAGTGTACAATTTCGGTCCATACTTCATGTCAGGGTTGTAGTTGGAATATTTTCAGCGCTTGGTCAAAATGGACCAAATTCTTAACTAATTCAATAAAAATGTGGAATTTTGGCTTCTGAGTAGTGGACTCCAGTGCTAGCTGGGGTATCACAAAGAGAAGATGATATCCTCCACTAAAGCACTTTTTTAGTTTTGCCGGCTAAAATGGCAAAAACTAAAAAAGTGCTTTAGTTTTTTCATCTCAAAACAAAGTTACAAAAATAATTTCATGAGTGTAACAAGGCCAGATTTTGTAATGATAAAAAAAAAAAATGGGTGTTATTTGGGTGTATATCTTATCCTGCTTTGGTAGATGATATCATCTTCCCTTTGTGATAGCAGCAATTTGGGTGTATTTGGAAACATTTGGGTGTATTCCAAGATATTTTGGGTGTATTTCTGAAACATTTTTGGGTATTTCTTATCCTGTTTTGGTCGATAATATCTATGATGACAACCAGTGTGCCTCATCTTCCCTTGGTGATGGCGGTAATTTGGGTTCATTTGGAAACATTTGGGTATATTCTAAGATTATTTGGGTGTATTTCTGACACATTTTGGGAGTATATCTTACCCTATTTTGGTCGATAACATCTATGATGACAACCAGTGTGCCTCGTTTTCTTCCCTTAGCGATAGCGGCAACGCGCCCAACCTCCACAAAGCGTGAGAAAGTCTGAAAAATACAAGATTATGTGGTCGTATGTCAAAAATTGTTACACTTTGCAAATTGAGAGAGTAGTCACCAACTCTTGATTCAAATGAACATAACTTTTATTCTATAGCCGATTGATATGAAGTAAACAAAAAGCTGACACTATAAGGCTACAGAATAAGTCACTAAGAGTGTACCATGTGTTGATACAAGTGGTTCAGGATTTTTTAAATAAAAATAAGTTGATAGCATAATACCTCAAGATACTATAGCCAAATTTTTAGCATCCAAACGAATTTGGTTTGCGAGATAAAAATTCTTGTAATTTTAAACCAAAAAACCTCATGAAACGATTAATCCATTCACAGTGAATGGGAAATTGTGCGTTTAATATCCACCGTATTCATTCCAATAAGTGCCCAGGGCACTTAACAACTTTAGTCATTTTGGGTGGGCGCTTATTTTTTACATTGTTTACCGGTACCTAATTTTGGGTGGGCGCTTATTTTTTACATTGTTTACCGGTACCTAATTTTGGGTGGGCGGCGGGGGCGCTTATTTTTTACATTGTTTACCGGTACCTAATTTAGGGTGGGTGCTTATTTTTTACATTGTTTACCGGTACCTAATTTTTCATAAGGGGGGGTTTATTAGATACAAAATTATGTATGTTATAAAAGGGTTCTGAGATGTTGTAGTAGCTTTTCTGATGCAGAAAATGTATTGCAATTTTACACATGACTTCTCAGCTCCCAGCTATTTCACTGCATCGATGTCTGTTACTTCAACATTAATGGTACCCTTTAGCAAACTGACAATGCCCTGGGTGGGCGCTTATTGGAACAAACACGGTAATTTAGATTTTAAAGCTTCAGTTGGGCGAGTTGATCTTATAACAAAAACAAAAAATTTGGGATCTCATTGGCACAGCATGTTATTGTGGCCAAGGTCTTTCATAAAAAGCGCCCTCGTGCCATTTTTATGGTATACGCCATTAAGATCCCATGAAAATAATAAGTCCACTTGAAAGAACACCAAGCCCTGAAACAAATGCATATAAAATTGTCAGGATCTTCTTGGCGCAGAGATAATCATAACATGCACGAATACAGGTCAAATTTTACCATTTTGTTGCATTTTCAGACTGTCGTTTTGTTGCGTGCCATTATCATGCAACTGGGAAAATGACACCAGATAGTAGAGAAAGTTACGATCTAATTAGAGATTAAAACAAAAACAAGATCCCAACAAAATTACTTCCTGTGCAGTTCATTTAGATGCGCCAAAACAATTATTAC
The DNA here is from genome assembly GCF_039555335.1 of Amphiura filiformis. NCBI lineage: Eukaryota > Metazoa > Echinodermata > Ophiuroidea > Amphilepidida > Amphiuridae > Amphiura > Amphiura filiformis. Next base: position 97,435,541 of record NC_092629.1, read on the forward strand.
TTGAAAAATAATTGGGATTATGTTGGTGCATGAATTTGAGAAAAATTCAATTTGAATCTTAAGAAGGCTGTCGCACAACGCAAAATACACTAGAAATCCTTGTAGATCACTAGATCTATGCGCCAACAAGTTCCCAACAAAGTTACAAAAAAAGCACAGCGATTTATAGTGCGCTACGCACAGGCACAATGCCTAGACCTTGATCAACAAGCCTCAGCACACTTTACACATGTTTCATGTTTAGTTTATTTATTTGAAAATAAAGGAGGCTCTTTAGCCACTGGGCACCCCTATAAGCATGTAAAATGCATGGCATGTTTGAGCCGTATGAGGGCAGTATCGCACTGCTCAATATAAGTACGTTATTCATGAACTCAATCATGTTTTCTTATTCAGTAGATTTTTTTTGGAGTGTCTGAATTGAGTCAATTGACCCGACGTACAGGAAGTATTTTAATACTTTTGTTATCAACTGTTGTTTACTTGTTTCCGTGATGAAAATGTTCAGTTTCCTTTTTCAAGGCCATGAAACAGGTGAAAAACAGTTATGTTTTTACACATCGGTCTAGTTCACCATGTAAACTTGTATGGCTCAAAATTTGGACTGCACACCATTAAGTTGACTCACTTTACTGTCATCCGTAATTTGAAATCGGTTGACGATTTTATGATCCCCGGTCAATTATTTTAGCCGTGTCATATGTATGATGCTTGTGGGAACCAGCCAAACTTCAGAATAAAAAAAAAATTCCCGATATCAATGTGATGTGGGACTTGCATATGATTGCACTGACAGAGATTAAATTTGGCAAAATTTGACCTTTCCAGGCAAGTTGACAAAACTCTGTATCATGCATAATATGATAGAATACAGATGTAAGCACTGTATGTGCAACGTTTTGATGTTTTTGGGAGACGTGTCTGTGAGGGATCTAAAAAATGGGTGACGGATCTTATTCCTGACCGTGTATAAATATTCCTTCAACAATTCCTCGTACGTGTACAGGTAACGGTTTTATACGTTGTCCAGGACCAGGGCCAGGCAGAGACAATGTAGAAGTTCCTTGTGTACTAACATCAGACTGATCAGTCATGAATCAAGTTGTCTCCATCACGATTTTATTCATGAATTTTTCCTTTATTAACTTTTTTCCTTGTTTTCAGTTGTATTTCATTTTTATACTTAATAGTAGCAAAAATGCTGTTTTCCATGATTTTCTGTATATTTCTACTACTGGGCCAGAGCCAAAATTCCCGTTTGTGGCGGGACGGAATTTTGATAGGCCTTTTAAATTGTAGCTCTGTGACTGTTAATTTTATGGAATCTTCTTCATGTTCTTAATATAAACAAGTAAGTTACAGACTACATTCACATTTCACACACAAGAAAAATAGTCCAAAGAATCAATATGTTGCCACGGTAACACAAATTCATTGATGTGGCGGGACGGAATGATAAACTTCACATGGTATTTGTGAACACAGTACATTTGTTGAATTTTTATCAAAAGTACTGGGATAAAACATTTGTTTCTAACATTGGTATTAACTTCAACTATCCTTCTTTTGTTATGGAAGGAATTTTAAAATTTACCCCCCTCTTTATAGTACGTTCATTAATTTTTAAAAATCATGTCAATGTGGCGGGACGGAATGTGGCGGGACGGAATTTTGTCCACTATGTTAAAATCAAGAAAAAAGCAATTGATTCACTTTAAAACTGACAAAATTGTCTTTTCTTTCACTTCCAATGAAAAATTATTGCAAAATATTGACTGAGAAAGAAATTTTTCATCCCTTCCTGAACTTTAAAAAATCATCTCAAAATGTGGCGGGCCATCACCATAGACCCTGAAAATAGCACTATTGCTGGCATCCTACCACAAAAGGCCTGAAATAGAAGAAGTTAAAATGGCTCTGAGTCTAGCAAAGTTGATGAATTCAATATATTTGTGTACTCAGGAATGTTTATTACCACTAGTTCACCCGTTGCAGTGAGAGTAACTGATGGCAATGCTATTTGACCCCTGATGACCCTTTTGACTTTTTGACATGTTCTCCTCATATCGAGGATTCTTTCTACCACTTTTAAGCCCAGTTGGTCATACTGACCCCATATGACCTTTTCCCTCGATTGACCTCGGTTTGATTTTGTTCATGGTCCCGTTATATGGAGAATTACTTTCACCAAGTTTTACCCGAAATCAGGCGAAGTTTAAAATGCAGCCCCTGGATGACCTTTGACCTCGGATGACCTCGATTATATTTTTACGTGTTCCCCTCATATCAAGGATTCCACCCACCAAGTTTGAGCCCGATCGGACAAAGTTTGAAATTTGAACCCTCCGTAATGACCTTTGACCTCGGTTGACGTCGATTTTGTTTCGCGCGATATATATTCCCCTGGTATCAAGGATTCCACCCACCAAGTTTGAGCCCGATCGGACAAAGTTTGAAATTTGAACCCTCCGTAATGACCTTTGACCTCGGTTGACCTCCATTTCATTTTGGGCATATATTCCTCTCGTATCAAGGATTCCACCCACCAAGTTTGAGCCTGATCGGACAAAGTTTGAAATTTGACCCCTCCGTAATGACATTTGACCTCGGTTGACCTCGATTTTATTTCAGGGCGCACACCTCTAAATCACTCCGCATGCGATGTAATGTGGATGAGTTCGGTACAAACGAAATCTTTTTGAGGTATTTTGGGCCTTTCTGTGGACTTGTAAGGAAAAAGAAGCATGTTATAGCTTAAATAAAAGTTTGAGACCTATAAACGAACTTAGATCCCATAAAAGTTGCATAATCCAATTTTTGAAAAAAGTAGGCCCTCGGATTGAGAAAATGACCAGATACGGGTTTTCAGGGTAAAAACGGGTTTAAAATGGTCATGGTGCTGTTTAAACGCCCATATCATGAAATCTAATCGGAAGACTACCCGTACATTGAAACATATATTAAATTTTCATCGATTTGCAATCGATTGGTGGTATATTTATGTTCAATTTGTTGCCGAAAAGGTCTAAAATCGGGCAAAGAAGAGGCGTGTTTTCACGTGTATTTCAATGGGACGCGCTTATTGGTGGTGTGTCGCCCTTATAAGGCATGATAGGCTTAATTGGCCAAGTAGGCTTTTTACAAGAATCACGTCAAAAACAGGACGGATATGTGTAAAATTCCGATTTTGCGATCTGAATTAAAACTTTACAAGCCACTTAAAGATTTTAAAGTGTTTTATAGTGAAAATGTAATTTAAATTTCTTAATTAATATTGTTAAAGTTCATTAAAGTGATGAAAAAGTCAGCAAATTCAAGCGTTCTGAGAGTTTTCATTAATTTAATATCATGATTAAATTTTAGCACGTGTCCTTAAAACGACTCAAATTTCAGTTTTTTTCGGGGCAAAATTATACTTAATATAAAAATATGAATGTGTAGAAAATGTATAAACTTACTTTTATTACGCTTAAAGAAATAAAATGCAAATATACCATTCAAAAGACGCTGATCACGAGTAACATTTTGAAGAAAATGACCAAGACTGCTAGAATGGTCAAAATCATAAAAACTGTATATTTTCTGCATTGGACACATAACTTCAAACGCAATTTTTTCCAAATCTATTTATCCTAGAGCAATAAAATTTGACAATTTAACCCAAAATGTAATAAAGTTTGCAAATCTATAATGAGAAGAACCGACTTTACAAATGTGCATTATAAGGCGCACACCTCTAAATCACTCCATGCGATGTAATGTGGATGAGTTCCGTACAAACGAAATCTTTTTGAGGTATTTTGGGCCTTTCTGTGGACTTGTAAGGAAAAAGAGAAGCATGTTATAGCTTAAATAAAAGTTTGAGACCTATAAACGAACTTGGATCCCATAAAAGTTGCATAATCCAATGTTTGAAAAAAGTAGGCCCTCGGATTGAGAAAATGACCAGAAACGGGTTTTCAGGGTAAAACGGTCGAAAATGGTCATGGTGCTGTTTAAACGCCCATATCATGAAATCTAATCGGAAGACTACCCGTACATTGAAACATATATTAAATTTTCATCGATTTGCAATCGATTGGTGGTATATTTATGTTCAATTTGTTGCCGAAAAGGTCTAAAATCGGGCAAAGAAGAGGCGTGTTTTCACGTGTATTTCAATGGGACGCGCTATTGGTGGTGTGCGCCCGTAATCTCCTCGTATCAAGGATTCCACCCACCAAGTTTGAGCCCGATCGGACAACGTTTGAAATTTGACCCCTCTGTAATGACCTCTGACCTCGCTTGACCTCGATTTTTTTTCGGGCATATATTCCCCTCGTATCAAGGATTACACCCACCAAATTTGAGCCCGATCGAACAAAGTTTGAAATTTTGACCTTTGACCTTGACCTCAAAAACCACACGGTCAACATGCTTTTTCCAATACCTATCCATATCCAAAATATCGGATCCATGCGTCTTAGCGCGGCGAAACGCATAGCCGGACAGACAGACACACACACTTCGCTGGTTATTTTAGTATAGTAGACTAGTGCACCTGCAGCTGTGAGAGCCCTGATGCTGTGAGAGCACTGGCATGATAGCATTTCTGTTTGACCCCAGATGACCTTGGTGTAATTTTTTTCATGCCCCCCTCATACAAAGGATTCCACCTATCAAGTTTAAGCCCAATATGGCAAAGTTTAAATTTAGCCCCTACATGACCTTTGACCTTGGTTGACCTCAATGTTATTTTATGCGATATATTCCCCTCGCATCAAGGATTCCACCCACCAATTTTGAGCCCGATAGGACAAAGTTTGAAATCCATGACCTTTGACCTTTGACCTCGGATGACCTCCATATAATGTTTTTCATGCTTCCCTCATACGAAGGTTTCGACCCACCAAGTTTGAGCCCGATCGGACAAAGTTTGAAATTTGACCCTCCGTAATGACCTTTGACCTCGGTTGACCTTGATTTTATTTCTCAAGCATTATATTCCCCTCCTATCAAGGATTCCACCCACCAAATTTGGGCCCGATCGGACAAAGTTTGAAATTTTGACCTTTGACCTTGACCTCCGATGACCCTCAAAACCACATGGCCAACATGCTTTTCCCAATACCTACCTATATCCAAAATTTCAGCACGATCGTCGAAGTGCGGCCGAAACGCATAGCCGGACAGACAGACAGATAGATAGATAGATACACAGATAGACAGATAGACAGATAGAGACCGCTTATTATTTTATTAGTATACTAGTGCACCTGCGGCTGTGAGAGCCCAGATGCTGTGAGAGCACTGGCATGATAGCTATACTGTTTGACCCCAGATGACCTTTGAACTCGGATGACCTTGGTGCAATTTTTTCATGCTCCCTCAGTCATACTGAAGGATTCCACCTATCAAGTTTAAGCCCAATAGGGCAAAGTTTAAATTTAGCCCCTACATGACCTTTGTCCTCGGTTGACCTCAATTTTGTTGTGCGCATATATTCCCCTCGTATCAAGGATTGCACCCACCAAGTTTGAACCCGATAGGACAAAGTTTGAAATCCATGACCTTTGACCTCGGATGACCTCCATATAATGTTTTTCATGCTCCCCTCATACGAAGGTTTTGACCCACCAAGTTTGAGCCCGATCGGACAAAGTGTGAAATTTGACCCCTCCGTAATGACCTTTGACCTCGGTTGACCTCAATTTTATTTCGCGCATTATATTCCCCTCCTATCAAGGACTCCACCCACCAAGTTTGGGCCCGATCGGACAAAGTTTGAAATTTTGACCTTTGACCTTGACCTCCGATGACCTTCAAAGCACATGGCGAACATGCTTTTCCCGATACCTATCTATATGCGAAATTTGAGCGCGATGCGTCAAAGCACGGCGAAACGCATAGCGGGACAGACAGATAGACAGAGACCGCTTATTATTTTATTAGTATAGATAGATAATAGTTGATATTTTGGAAAGTTTTGACTAAAAATTTCTTTTTCATCCCTTCCGGAACGTAAAACAATTACCTCAAAATGTGGCGGGACGGAATTTTACACATATTTTAATTTATTTCTTTATTTTTGCAAAGTCCACTGACATTTTTTTTAGTGCTGAAATTGTCTATACAGAAGACCTTTATAATACCATTAACAAAAAAATTTAACAATTCCGTCCCGCCACACCTGTATCACGTTTCAGCGAAAGAACGTCTGTAGGACATACCTGTTTTTAATGACGTTGCAACAATGTTTCTATTGTCAGCAATAACACCTTGCATTCATACTTTTGAGTTTGTATGGAGCACGCTCGTAACCATTATCAATAAGTGAAATCAAAATATTCTGAAAGGAATTTAGGTAACGAATTGAACGACACTGATCTCGCAGCAGCTAATGTTTTCATGTAAACATGGCGTCATTAGACATTTTTAGCCTACGTTTCGTATCCTACTATCGGATCGTTGAAACAAGAAAATCTCATTCCCCGGCCTCATTCACGAATTCACTCACCTTCCTACACCACCAGTTGAAATAAAACTCAAAACATCCAGTGTTATTCCTCAAAACTACATACACCTTCATTAATAAAAAATTGAAATCCTAGTAGAAATCCGTTATCGAAAATTGTTTGATATAAAACGTCAACAAAAGTAATTTTTCTGAAGAGTAGATACCGCGTGTCAAAATGGCGGCCGCAGTCGCATCCCCCAGCTTTGTATGCGTGTACCCAGGTCACGGTCTGTCTACGTGACGAACAGTCAAGGTCAGAGGACAGCGCAACCTGTCTGCTGTCATGCCGTAATATAATGGCTCCGCCCAATGAACCATATACGGCGCTGTCAATCATCCTTATTCACAATCGCCTTTGGATTACGGAAGAAATATTCATACCAGGACTGAAGCAAATGTGGCCATTTCTATGTTTGTACCGGGCAAGTACGGACATTTTTCAACACGGAGCTCATGGAAATTACGACAAATTCGTCCAAAGGTAAGCAAAGGGTTGGGGATCGCATTTTTAACTTTGACTAAACTGTTTCGGAGTTAAGGCACGCTAAAAGTAGACCATTTCGGGGGCTGTATTTGGTGTACATGCATGACATGTGACATTTTGAACAGAGTAAAAAACGACCATTTATTCGCTATTGCTGAAGTATACTCGCCGAATCATGTATCAATACACAAGGTATTGGTACATGAGATCAGGTATACCGAGAGGGCACTATGTGTGTATTTTATTGCTTGCATTCTGAAATTGACGGGCAAATTTTCCTCTTTTTTTTGCCGATTCTGAGAGAAATTCACTCCTGTGACAATTTCTAAATTTTAGGTTGAGTGATGACCATTTTTGGCTCTGGCCCTAGTACTAGTCTTTTCTATGATTTTTTTTCCATGTTTCGTGATCGTGGACATGTCAATTGTAATGTCATGACGGGAAAACTTGCCACTCTACTCCAGGGCAGGGTCTACTCGTTTTAATTTTCGACACAGACATGCAGAGCGATCTAGCTGAAATACATTAAGATAATATCAGATTGTCTTACTCTTACGAAGATACTCATCAACGCCCCAGGTGGGGTCAAACGACAAGGAAATGTAAACATGTAAATTGTAATTTCATTATTTCAGATCGAGTATCTCGAGCTATCAACCACGCGATATGGGCAACACACGGCTGCAGAATTCTGCATTCCGGTACTCGACGTCTCATGCATGGTCCCAGCATTTCGTGTCGCAATATTAAACGTTTCAATTCATGCACTTTATGATATCTTTTTAGATTAACAAGTGGCCATCTGTCACAATAATTACTTAAATATTACATAACAGTTTACAAATAAATAATCATTACAGGTATTTGTGGAGAAAATACGACATTTTTGGACTACTAAATTTTCTTCCGTACCATGTTCACAATCAGCGTGCAAAAAAAAAAGGACGTGGGTTTTCGCTGATGGCGCACTTGATGTCCGGTGTTTTTGTTTTTGATTTAATACTGTACAATTCTAAATTTATCTTTGCTATTTTTAACCAAACTGTTCGATGAGATCTCTCAAAACTAGCTCAACCCTTGATTCTAATACAACATTAGGTAATTCTATTTAAATATTCAACTTTTCTACAAATAATTAGAAAATTATAATTATCGTTGAGAGTCCAAATATTTACGGAGTAAAATACTAGACATAAAAAAGCCAGAAATATCATGATTAGGGGCCGTGCAATAAATTATGAGCCTGGTCAGGGCCTGGTCAGGACGGTAAAATGGGGGGGGGGGTGCAATTTTGCACATATTTCAGTACGGGGCCACATGCTCTAAAAGGCTTAGGCCCAGGGTTTATAAGGTAGGGGAAGGTGGGGCATAACGGACCCCCGAGGCAAAACGGAACCACCTGGAAAAATAGGCCTTGGCAATACTGCCACCTATGCAAATTATATTGAGGAACACAAGTAATGGCTTTGATGATTTACAACAAAAATTTTATCTGAAACAATCCACTGACATTCGAGCAAGATCGAGTCAAAAAATTACTACCCGTCTGGTGTAAGATATGTAGATGTTTAATGCGCTGAAATTTTACTTCATTAATATCAGATTCCCAAATAATTGTGTATATTGTAAACACGACGGTACTAGCCATGAGCTGTATTGGTAAGTGCATGGCCTATATGCTACGATGTATTATGCATGCAACCTATTTCTAAAAAATCGGGTATGTGGCAAAACGGAACCCTAGGTGTGGGGCATAACGGAACAGGGTTCCGTTTTGCCCCGGGCGGTTTGTCCCACAGATGGGTTCCGTTTTGCCCCAATTGGACATAAGTTGTCTTCACTCAAGGAAATGTAGGCGTTATCTAGGGGCCTACTCGAACATGGTATAAAACACTTCGCTGAAACATAGACATATAACTATAGACCTACAGATAGAATTAATGATTAAAAGTTAACCACTTACTCCACAGAGATGGTAGGCCTGAATATTTCTTTCTAATCAAATATTGGTCATACATATTATAGGTCTACTAGGCCTATTGAGAAGTTAACCACTCACTCCTCAGAGATGGTAGGCCCACTTAATATTGTAACTGAAGTAGGCCTACATATAACTAGGCCTAGGGCCTACCGATGGAACAACTGATATAAGTTTGCACCCAGGGTGCCGTTTTGCCCCATAGGGGGTTCCGTTTTGCCCCGATAGTGGGGCAAAACGGATTTTTTTGAAAATATTTCTTCATTTTTATAAAAAATTGTAAGATTCAAGTTATATTGGTTACTGGTATATTAAAGGTAAATACAAACTTCAACTGAACATATACTTTTTACAGTCATAATACTTATGGTGACGTCACAGAGCATCCTCAAAGTTAAGTGTTCCGTTATGCCCCACCTTCCCCTACTACAGAAACATTCAAGCATCATCGCTGCTCTGCCTACCTATAAACGACTTTTAAATTTCGCCTATCTATTTAGTGAAGGACCTTTATACTGTGACTTTTACAGAAATGATTTTCTGGTGCTCCTAATGCAAAGGAGGGATTTACGTCAACCACCAACCAAATACCAACCAACCATATGCAAATTGGGAACCAAACATTAAGGCATGGGATTTGCCGACTGTGCAATAGGGGAAGGGGTAATTTTTGGTACGCCATTTGAAAGTTCAATTTGTAAGCGCTCTTTAAGCAAAGTCATTGTTCATTGAATTTACAACCATGGTGAAACTAGTAACTTTTTGCACAAGATTTGCAATTAAAGAGAATTGGCCATTACTCATTGAAATGAAGCTAGTAGGCCTATATTGGACAATAGGCCCTATTGAAGCGTGCTCTTTCAGTTAATGACATAAAAATCTGAAAAATATTGTAAGGATCACTTGAGGTTTTGACTTTTAAAACCTAAGTACATTTTGGTCAAAAATTGTGCTTTTTGTTTGATAGGTCGTTTTCAACAGATTTACCACATTCGCCTTGCTATAAACATTGAATTGCGTTATCTGTTGACGTAATGAAAAAAAAAGTTTTGTTAGGCGACGAAAAAAGAAAACCCTGTTCTACGGGCCCGACCGACCCAGATTTTGAACAAATTGGGAAACAAATTTTTGTGTACAAATGAATGCCGACCCAAATTTCAGGAACAATTTTTTTTTTTTGTATTATCTCAAATTGCAAATTATTTACAGATTTTGGTGATTTTTTGGGTCATTTAAAAAAAAAAAAAAAAAAGGCCGACCGACCGACCCTACTTGAAAGGTCCGCCCGCCCGTAGAACAGGGTTTCTTTTTTCCGTCGCCTTAGGGGGAAGTGTTAGCTTTCGTTCGATATATAAAAAAAAATCTGATTTGATGAAGGTGTGATGTGCCCTGAGTAATTTAATTTGATTATCTTTGTTTACAATTAAGATCTATTTCATGAGACATTTTATTTTAGGGATTCCCCTCTCAGCAAGTTGAATGGATAGCTGGGGCTTCCCCTTGTCAGTGCAATGTTGCACAATTGGAAAGTCCCCTGAGATTGTGAATTGAAAATGATGTCATGAAATTCCCCTAAGGAAGTGATGTAATGAGAAAGGTTAATGCGGGGGTTAATGTTATAATTAAGGCTTGGGAATTTCCACATTTGGCTAATAATATTTGGGATTTCCCAGGGCTTGATATATAAGAAAATGTAAACACATTATTATTCACAGTTGATAGTGTTGATCTGGGCTAGCTAGCTAATGCTTACAGTCCAATTCCTTCAAAGAAAGGAAATTGCAAACCAGAAATATTTTATGTAGTCAAAGTACTACTATTTGCCACTGTTGTTGGAGAAGATCTAGAATACGTCAAAGAACGTACTACTTCCAAGAAAGGAAAATATAATCTTCTGTCGACTTGCTGAAGTCTGGTGTTTTGATTCAACGCAACTGTCAATATAAGTGGGGACAACTGCATCGCAGACTAGCCATTAATAGACATTGATAAACAACCTAGAAACCACCATCATAAGTTATATTATGCAGGGGTCTGCGACAAAGCAATGTTCAATGCATGATGCAGTCATGTCTACAGTAGAATTCATCTCGACCTTTGCAGGACTTAACCCCATTAAAAGCTATTAAACCAAGATAACACTCATTGAAACAGCTCAACTGATAAAATCGGATCTTCTCTGGTTGTGCACAAGTGTCTGTTTTCATGTGCGATAAAGCTGGTATTCATAGCTTCAGTTGGGTAACCGATTATAAAGGAAACGAAAGGAAACAATGGTATGTGTGGCTTTGTTCACGAAATCAGACAATGGCGTGCTTTTTGTAAACCAGCATTCTTGAAAATGAGCAACATAATGATTGTTGACTTAACACGGTTTGGAAATAATTTCTTCATATTTTTGGTGTTATCTGTCGTTTACATGTCCTTCCTAAAACACAAAAGTACGACCCTCTCCAAACACCTAAATTAGCTAAAAATTTAGGACATGTTACAAAACTATATTGTCTAGAATTTTAGAAGAGTACTTTTAATATTGGCCGGTTATTTTTCACACAGCGACGTTAACTAGGCAATGTACTATTACCTATAACATTAACTAAAACACCAAAGTACGAATATTTCCAAACATCTAAATTAGCTAAAATTTAGGACATGTTAAAAACTATATTTTCTAGAACTTTAGAAGAGTACTTTTAATATTGGCCGGTTATTTTTCACACAGCGACGTTAACTAGTCATATCCCCATACTTTTAACGTAGGGCTATTTGTAGAGGTCACGCGTCAATGGGAAAGAGCACTGTGTATTGTGTATAGGAAAACGGACAGTAACTGCAGTATGGGGGGTCATGTGATTTTGGATACCGGGTTTGAAAATGATGAATATCTCCCGTAAATGATTTCGTATAAAGAAACCAGATGTGGTTCCTTACACTTGAATATAGCAGATATGATAGTCGTTAGCTTGCGTCTTGAGATACTAGCTTGCGTCTTGAGTCAAAAACTGACAATAATTTTGATTTATATGTGCCGAATTATATAGCGCAGTGTATAGGCCAATCGTGAAGGTAGTCTAAAACCATATGACCTATGGTGTACCATGCTCGACTAAAACACAGCGAGGTCAGTAACCGGGGATACTCGGGGGCTATTGTCAGTAGCCTTAGTCAGCCTCCTTCGGCCCATGATGCGACACAAAACTAGTATTAAACAAGAACTTAAACAGGTCGATATAAAATGGCTATGCGTGGCGGTGGATTCAACCTACCATGGCGATCATCTGCCATGAAGATATCGGGGCGATGACACTGTGCGGTACTCAACTTTGGAAGTGACGGTATGTGCCTGTCAATAGGCCCCCTCTTTTGAAGTCGACTATACCCGATGACCCCCTTTTTTTAAAAATCATACCCGATGCCCCCCCCCCTTTTTTTTTTTTTTTTTTTTTTAGTTGCAGTTACCCAATAACCCCCTTTTTTTGGTTGCGGCTACCCAATGACCCGGCCTTTTTTCTACAATAGCATCATCAAAATTTCACGAAATAATGCCGAAACTTGCTCTTATTTCAACAAATTTGTATAGGAAAATTTGGAAAATTTGGAACAAGAAAATAGAATTTTGCTCCGTTTTTCAAAATTTTCAAGGACAATTTGCATATTTAACGTACGGTCTAAGCCTTTTTAGAGCGCGAGCGTTGTATTTAAAAAGCGCCCCAAGAATGGGTGCCAAAAATCGCTTGCCCGCCCCCCCCTCTCGGCTTGCCAAAATTGCTTCCCCCCTTTCGGCTCGCCAAAAATTCTTGCCCCCCCCAATTTTACCCTCCCCGGGCTCATAATTATTGCACAGCCCCTAACACTTTTAATTGGTCATTCTGTATTCATTTGATTTATGTGTATGAAATAAACTCACCACCAAACCAATTCCTGATTATCAAGAACTTTTATTTAAACCAGTGGCCTACCGCATTTTTATATATACACACCATGTACCAAACAACCTCGTTATATGCAAGTGAGTTTTTGTAAGAAAATGTTTACATTTTAGAAACTCCGGCTTTCATTCCGCACCCCTCCCTCGCAAAAAAACAACAACAACACCATGTAGGCCTACTTTTGTCGTGGTGAGGGGGGGGGGTCGGGAGCCCCATCCCCGAAGTCCTGAACGAGCACCCTAGAGTTGGCCATGTCATGGCCTGATGTCTTTTATAAGTCTCCGTATCTGCTACAGTTGAGTGTTTCTAGAATGTTAATGAACTAAAAGTGCATTCACCCAAAACCTTGTTTATGACGGTCAGCTGATCTGTAGTGTACATGCTGCAAACCTGTGAAAATCTGGTCGTCAGTTTTCCTTTGTAAGTGATAGGCCTTTTCTTTTGTAAAGAGATATACACAACAATATTTAACGTTATTTTAATACTCAGTGATCAAAATACAGCCGGGCCACACAGCATACAATCAATCTAGCCCGACACAGCCAGGATCATGTCAGAAATTAGTCCGAATAATCAGACCCAGAACAAAATATTATTTTCTGACATGATCGTGTACTGGGTCTGAACTGTTTCCATATGAAATCTTGATGGCAAATTGGACAATAGAAGCACATGGTTCTACGTGACAGCTTTTTAATCCCTATTCATGTTACGTGAATCACGCTATTGTGGACCATCCTTCTGATACTTGACTTGAGTGTTTGGACAAGCGGAACGGTCTTTTGTCTACCTCTCTGTTTGTAAACAAACCAGGAGGTCGAAATCGCCTCCTCGCCGAATACGAAAGTCAGCGTAATAGTACGGCACTAGTCAGAAATTAATATTTTCAGTTTGTTCTGGGTCTGACCCGGGGGTCTGATTATTCGGACTAGGGGTTCCCAGGTTATTATTTATTAGGCCCCTAACAGTCAATTTTGAGTTTCCCGTCACATAATGTCTGAAAACAAGTGAGGTAACTTTTTCATTATTCATTATTCATTATTTTTCTGCCTTTCATTATATGACCAACACGCATGTAAAATGTGTTGTTATTTGCCGCTCACTCACTTGAAGATGGATGTTTAGCCCAAATGAGATTCAAAAGTATATTAAAAAGAGTTTGCAAGGTTGACAGCAAAATGCATGTTTTGATTTTGATTTTTCCACAAAAAATAAAGGGATATTCATTTTTTGTGTGCAAATATAACCAGTTTTTATCTGTATTTTTTGGAAAATCACAATAATGAATTCAAGTGAGGGTCAGAAAATGAAGTGAGGGCGGGTGACGGGAAACTCAAAATCGACTTTCCTTGGCCTTAGCCATCATACGATATGCCTATGACATGTGGAACAGGGTCAGAATTTCGTTTCACAGTGCGAGAATCAATCTTGATTCTTGCAGAATAGATTTGCGGGAATCATTTGATTCCCGCAAATCAACTTCTGTGTAAACTACAAACGTTTGCGGGAAACAAATTTGATTCACGCAAATCTGTTTACGAGAATCTTTGCGATCTCTGATTCACGCCGAAATTCTGACCCTGTAGAAAAATAAAGTGTAATACCGGTACGGTGTAGTACTAATCAGTATCATCATGTACGAGTTTCATCCTCTAGCCTGGCCCAGTGGCGTGGGCGTGCGTAGGATTTGTTGACTGGGGGCACACAATCCTGTTCCCCAAATGACTGTACCCATAATGTGTGCGCAAACACCGCAAGTGTCTATGCGCGAAGCCCTTAAGGCATGTGGTCCAGGGGCCCGCCTGTATAAACCTTAAATATGGCTGTTTTAGAGTAAGAGGTAGGCCTACTGCTTGTAAAGCGATCACCAATCATGCTTGCACGCTTGACAGTATAATAACTTCGCCCCCGGAACTCGCTGATTAGGGCCTAGTACTTTGCACACCAACCACATTGTAAAAATTGTTTGAAAGCTCTGCGCGCAGGGTTCGATTTACTTTGATAAAATTTGCGTAGCAATTTTTAGCGAAAACCTAGCTTATTTAGGCGATGTTCTATATAATATATATATATACTGTAAAAAATTGCTATACAAGCTGAAATTTGTGTAGCAGATTGTCCAAAATGGGGAGCATTTTGCTCCACGACACCAGTTAAATCGAACCCTGTCTGCCTGACTACTTTAAACTTACAATTGAAATTTTAACACGCTCTGTGCACTTTCACTCTAAAGTTTTGGTGCGCTACATACCTTTCATTTGGATTGTCTTGAGTCTGTGTTGGCGGAAGAGGGGGTCATAAAAATTTTTGACACAAGATAAGGGGGGGGGGGTGGTAAAAAATTCAGCCCACGATGTGCGGGGGGTCATATAAAAATTGACTCCGGTCACCGACATATTCATGACGCCCCCTTCCGAAGAAAATTACATCCCCCTTACTATTTAATATTTTGAATTTGAACAGTTTAAAATTTAGTTGAAGTGCAATAATTTTTTAGCAACATTTTTGATGCAATCGCCTGTGTTTAAGCTCTGCTCAGACAAGATCGCCATGATCATGATATTAAATTAAGCCCATAAATCTAGGCCTACGGCTATACAGGGGTAGCACTAGGTTGCTTTTTGGGGTCCCGGACTCACCAAAATAGAGTTCAGGGGTCCCTGCAAACCCCCAGGTTTTCAATCTAGCACTATTGCAGACATACTATCTATGCTGCATTTGTGCAACTCGGACTTACCAAACTCTACTCCGGACCCCCTACTTTTTAAATTTTCTGCAAGTTCGGGGGTCCCTGCGGACACTGGAGTGTTTAGTTCTAGCGCTACCCCTGCGGCTATATCTGATGCCCAGAGCAGGGATTGGGCGAGAATAGCCAGGGGTTGTATCTGATGCCGGGAATGGGGGCTTTGCTCAGGCTTTATGCTTTATGTCGGGGACTTGGCCGTGTGTTAGCGGGGGAGTTGAACATTAAAAAAAGAAAGCTCGGCCCTAGTCCTGGCCATCCTGGGTACCCAGGGGCTGTGATTGCATTGGATTTGACAGGCACTAGCTGCATGCTCTGTGAGTACATATCGGTGGATTTATAAATTTGACTTTGAGGACATTGTGAAAAATAAATAACCTCTTCATGTATTATTTGGTTCTTGCAGTTTGACGGGGTAGTAAGTCGATCCCAAAGATGAGAAGGGCTTCATGTCATCTGCTACAATGTATGTCTACCCAGGGTATCTGCAGGACAGGGACAGACATGACAAACCAGGTCTTCAGGCACAGTGTGTCATTGAAAAGGCATCTATCACTTAGTACTGCAAGACAACAGGTATGTGTACAGTCAGATAGGATAAGGGCAAGCACAGAGAGGACATGGACAAAGATAGAGGACAGTGACATACAGGACAAGACAGGTCATGAGGCATTTTGTCATGGAAAAGGAGGACTGCAAGACAACAGGTAGGTGTACAGACAGAGAGGACAAGGGCAAGGACAGAGAGGACATGGACAAAGATAGAGGACAGTGACATACAGGACAAGACAGGTCATGAGGCATTGTGTCATGGAAAAGGAGGACTGCAAGACAACAGGTAGGTGTACAGACAGACAGGATAAGGGCAAGGACAGAGAGGACATGGACAAAGATAGAGGACAGTGACATACAGGACAAGACAGTTCATGAGGCATTTTGTCATGGAAAAGGAGGACTGCAAGACAACAGGTAGGTGCACAGACAGAGAGGACAAGGGCAAGGACAGAGAGGACAGGGGCAAAGATAGAGGACAGTGACATACAGGACAAGACAGGTCATGAGGCATTTTGTCATGGAAAAGGAGGGCTGCAAGACAACAGGTAGGTGCACAGACAGAGAGGACAAGGGCAAGGACAGAGATGACAGGGACAAATATAGAGGACAGTGACATACAGGACAAGACAGGTCATGAGGCATTTTGTCATGGAAAAGGAGGACTGCAAGACAACAGGTACCGTAGGTATACAGACATAGAGGACAAGGGTAAGGACAGAGAGGACAGGGACAAAGATAGACTACAATGACATACAGGACAAGACAGGTCATGAGGCATTATGTCATGGAAAAGAAGGACTGCAAGACAACAGGTAGGTGTACAGACAGAGAGGACAAGGACAAAGACAGAGGACAGGGACAAAGATAGAGGACAGTGACATACAGGACAAGACAGGTCATGAGGCATTGTGTCATGGAAAAGAAGGACTGCAAGACAACAGGTAGGTGTACAGACAGACAGGACAAGGAGGACAGGGACATCAGGACAAGACAGGTCATAAGGTGCTGTGTCATTGAAAGGGCATCTATCACTTCATACTGCAAGACAGATAGGTGGACAGACAGGACAAGGACAGAGAGGTTAGGGACAAAGCTAGAGGGTGGACAGACAGGACAAGACAGTCCATGAGGCACAGTGTGTCATTGAAAAGGCATCTATCACTTAGTACAGCAAGACAACAGGTATGTGTATAAAGGAGGACCAGGGCATACAGGACAGGATGGGTCATAAGGCACTGTGTCATTAAAAAGACATATCGTTGGCTGTATTCCATAGTGGCATATCGTGGGGCACCGCGAATAAACAACTTTTCGAGAAATCGGGTTTGATGAAATGCCAAATATTAAATCGAGTTGTGTAAATCAGACATTCATTATATTTTGTAATTGATGGGAAATTTCTGTAGTAAAGAAAGAAATTAACTTACATAATTTATCAAAAATGGTAAAAAATTAAAAAGTTGATTAAATCTACGATTATTTTGAAAAAAATCATGTGATTTAAATCGCAATTACGTTGATTTAAATCAAGCAACCCTGTGGTATGGCTTACTGTAAAATATCCACGGTTTACACTTTTGCCGTACTCAGTATGACGAAAAAGAGCACAGGGACAGGACAAAACAGGTCATTGAATAGTGTAACGAAAATGGATTTTTGCTCATAAAATTGGTTATTTGAGTTTGTGTTATTCTTATTTTTGTATTGTTACACGTACCTATCTCTCTTGGACTAGTTATCATGTTTTTATAACCAAATTTTACCAATTTTGTTTAGTCTTCAATTTCGACGATCTGGTCATACATATTTATAAGCTTACTGAGTTAAGAGTACGGTATTGTATTACTCATCAGACATTGATTTTGTTGCCAGATTTTCATGATCTGAATTCTTTTATTGTGCAAATTAATTAAAGTTTTAATATAGCAAAGCATAGGTGGAAATACTGTCAGAATTACTTTTATTGAAATCTGAATTGAATTTCAGCTCAAATTAATTGATTTAAAATGATGTGCATGCATGCATGGAATGCAGATGGCAGTAAATTTCATGCCTGAAATTGTGCTCTGAATTTTTGTGTTATGGATGAAAGGCACTCTCATCGTTTTATAAAAGGAACTTCCTGTTTATTCTATCAATTGTGCAGTTCTAAACTTCAGAAACAAGGAAAGTAAGTGGATAATCTGCCAGTGACTTAAAAAAATGAATTGATTAGGCTGAAGCCTATTATTTTCTGATTTTATTTATTGATTTTTATATCACAAAGAAATTTGACTTCTGATTGATCTAAATTGCTCAATTGCCAAACTGATAGACAAGCTGGCATCAGTCGACAGCTCCTGCCACGAGTATTACGTGCAGGACAAAACATGTCATGAGTGTCATATGGAAGTTTGTTCACATGGTTAAAATGTATCGTTTCATTTTCTTACAGTTGGCGCCGATATCTGATCAAGCCGTAGAAGCGTTTACTGGTGTTGTAGGAGAGAAAAACGTATCGAGAGCAGAAATTATTAGAGAACAACATGGAAGAGATGAATCTTATCACCCGTAAGATAATAATTGGGTGTATTTCTGACACAATTGGGTGCATTTCTGACACAATTGGGTGTATTTCTGACACAATTTGGTGCATTTCTGACACAGTTGGGTGCATTTCTGACACAGTTGGGTGTATTTCAGACACAATTGGGTGCATTTCTGACACAATTGGAAGTACAGTCCAACCTCTCTTATCCGGACCTCTTTTATATGGATCTCTCTGTTATCCGGCTGTGAAATCTTCACAGGAAAATGTGTTTTTGATGATTTAACACCTTAATTCCATGCTCTGTTGCATCTATGTTGCATAAAGCACTAAGCAATCTTTTAGTGCTATTATCCCATATTAGCACAATCTTTTGTTGTCACAATTTCAGTCCTTGGAACTTTCAATACAGAATTACATGTAATTCACTTATCCGGATTTTTCACTTATCCGGACAATGCTTGGTCCCATCATGGCCGGATAAAAGAGGTTGGACTGTAGTGTTTATGCATTGGAATAGGAATTGAATTTGATTTTGGCCATTTTTCATTTCAATTCAATGAATGGAATCAAAATGTTTTTTTTTTTTTTTTTTTCATTTTAATTCAATGCATTGAATCAAAATGTTTTTATTCTTTCATTTCAATTCAGTGCATTAAATCGAAATGTGATTTTTTTTTTCATTTCAATTCAGTCATTGAATCAAATTGTGTGGTGTTTTTTTTTTCAGTTTGATTCATTGAATTGAAAACCATACAACATGTATTTTGATTCTGCCATTTCACCTGCATTGTCAGCTTATCAGTTACAATAAATTTTCTCCCTGAACTGCTTTGAACAAAATGCCTGGTAAAATGTATCAGAGTTGGATATAAGAATTGAATTTGAATATGAATTGAATTCAAATGCTGTGAATTGGAATTGAAATTGGTTAGCAGTTAATTTCGATAGTGGAATACAGGCTCCTTGCCCCTTTTCTTTTTTTTTGCTTTCCCGATTTTCTCTTTCACATTTAGTCAGGGGGAGCACTCTGCACCACTGCTGGCTATACTACTGAATCCTAGCTAAGACCTCTCCTTTGTACATATACGATTGAGCACTAAATACATTGCTAAATATTAAGCGCCCTCTTTTTTGCATCTATACTGAAGGTGTACATTATCAGATGTTGTTGTGTGGCCAAGGAGCACGGAAGAAGTCAGTCAAATCGTCAAAATTTGTGATCAAAGTAGGATACCCATGATACCGCTTTGGAACCGAACTGGATTTGAAGGTGGTAGCTCTGGTATGAAGGTAAGATGCATTGGGAGACATTTGGGTGTATTTAGGAGACATTTGGGTGTATTTGGGAGACATTTGGGTGTATTTGGGAGACATTTGAGTGTATTTGGGAGACATATGGGTGTATTGTGATCAACGTAGCATACCCATGATACCGTTTGGAACCGGGACTGGATTTGAAGGTGGTAGCTCTGGTATGAAGGTAAGATGCACTGGGAGACATTTGGGGGTATTTGGGAGACATTTGGGTGTATTTGGGAGACATTTGGGTGTATTTGGGAGACATTTGAGTGTATTTGGGAGACATATGGGTGTATTGTGATCAACGTAGGATACCCATGATACCGGTTGGAACCGGGACTGGATTTGAAGGTGGTAGCTCTGGTATGAAGGTAAGATGTATTGGGAGACATTTGGGTGTATTTGGGAGACATTTGGGTGTATTGTGATCAACGTAGCATACCCATGATACCAGTTGGAACCGGGACTGGATTTGAATGTGGTAGCTCTGGTATGAAGGTAAGATGTATTGGGAGACATTTGGGTGTATTTAGGAGACATTTGGGTGTATTTTGGAGACATTTGGGTGTATTTGGGAGACATTTGGGTGTATTTGGGAGACATTTGGGAGATATTTGGGTGTATTTGGGAGACATTTGGGTGTATTGTGATCAACGTAGCATACCCATGATACCAGTTGGAACCGGGACTGGATTTGAAGGTGGTAGCTCTGGTATGAAGGTAAGATGTATTGGGAGACATTTGGGTGTATTTGGGGGACATTTGGGTGTATTGTGATCAACGTAGCATACCCATGATACCAGTTGGACCCGGGACTGGATTTGAAGGTGGAAGCTCTGGTAAGGTAAGATGTATTGGAAGACATTTGGGTGTATTTTGTCTCTCTGTGTGTCGGGTGGGGGTGTGTGTGTGTCTGTCTGTCTGTCTGTTATCAGCTAATCATATCATCATATTGTCTTCTTCCACTTCCAGGGTGCAGTCACCATAGATCTTACACAGATGGACCAGATTATAGATTTCCATCCTGAAGATTTTGATGTGACTGTAGAGCCTGGCGTTACCAGACATGCACTCAATGATTACCTCAGAGATCAGGGATTGTGGTTTCCTATTGGTAAGTCAAATGCACCCAAATGTGTCAGAGATACACCCAAATGTCTCACAAATACACCCAAATGTCTCACAAATACACCCATTTTGATGTGACCGTGGAGCCTGGGGTAACCAGACACCGCTCAATGATTATCTCAGAGATCGGGGATTGTGGTTTCCTCCCTGCACCCAAATGTGTCAGAGATACACCCAAATGTCTCCCAGATACTCCCAAATGTCTCACAGATACACCCAAATTCTCCCAAATACACCCAAATGGCTCACAAATACACCACTTTCTCATTATTCATTAAGTTTCAATATCAGTCAAAATGTGGAATTAAACACAAATCAAGCAATATTGAAGGTGTATGTGAAGCAAATTCCATGGAGCAATTTTAGATGGTGGGTTCAAACTTTCATTCCTTGCTTTTTAAAGCAAGAGAATTAATATGAGCTAAATGGAAGATGCCAATGACATGGTTCCAGCTGAATTGGAGGTTACATGGCTGCTAGTTTCACATCCCAAGCTGCCCAGGAGAGTACCATACTTGGTTGATGGTGCTGTATATGGGCTGTTTCACAATCAGGGTACACAATTAGTGGGTTTCACAAGGGTGCAAAATCAGAGTATCTTAATGTGATTGTTTTAAATGTTAAAGTGGTTTAAATATATCAAATTTTCAAGTTCTAACAATTATTTAGCCACAAACCACTATTTTTTTTCAAATATTATTTTTAATTGGATATATGAAGGAAAATGGCCAAATACCAAAGTTTACAAACAGCATTACAATGATTTGATGCTGCCTTTTTTTAACTCCAAAGTTGTCTAATATTATTGCTGACAAATATAGCTTTCAAATGATGTACAGATTGTATATTATTTAAACATCAATTTTTCACAGAATCATGTTAACTGATGAAAATGGATCAAATATTGAATTTGACTAAGAGAAGTTACTTGCAAGTTTACCAAAACAAGTAAAATCTACACAAATATGCATTTAAATGAAGCAGTAGGTTAGTATCTTGTCTCATGTCAAGTTTGGGGGTCATACTACCTAGCGTTTTTGAGATATGAAGGAAAATGTGTCAAAAAATGTCCCCTCCTTTACATATTTTTGTTGACTATTTAATTGGAGCATAAAATCAAAATAATAACATTGATCAAGTGGATTTTGCTATTTTCATGTCTGTTTGTATCCAACCCATGTTCCTAGGTTCACTTTTCTTTAGTTCAAACAAAGACAATCCCATTATTTGAATAAAATGCAAAAACCATTGATTGTAAAGGAGGAGACTCGTTTTTTTTGACGGGCTGAAATCTTAAAATTGGAATAGCAAATTATTTCTCCACAAATCACACTTAATTATCATCAGCAGTTCCTATTATGAAATTGAATTAGTTTTCACCATCCTATCAGTGTGGGAATATATAAAATTAGAGAAAGTCATAATTTTGTATTATCAAGCGTAAAGGAGGGGACATTTTATGATGTGGCAAAAGAAAAAAATCTATAGTGAATTTCAAAAATTGGTTCTTATCCCTACAATGGTTGCACCTTGAGCTATTAAAAATGTAATTTAAAAACATGGCACCTAACTGCAAAAATATATTGCAGATAGAATAATGCTGTAAAGGAGGGGACATGATTTTTTTGACATCACTTGGTAACACTCTTCCCAACTCCGCCACTTGATGTCCAATCATGATTTTTGGTACTTTGAATTACAGGATACACATGAAACTTTTCACCCATTCTGCACAATTTGGAAGGGTTTTAAGAGTAGTATTGCGAACCAATCAAAGAAAATCAAAAATAGTTGGCAGACTTCAAAAAATGGAATTTCTTCTTACTTTATATCAGGATGCAACTTTGGTCAAAGTCTACAAAAATCAAAATTATTTCATCACTGCACCTTCGTTACCATAGCAACGGCCAAAACATCAAAATGACCGGTTTTAGACTATTTCGGCACTTTTACAAGGCTAAAAAAATAACAAGTTTCAGGATTCACCATATAAAGGAAAAATAAGGTAAACCTTGAGAGTTCCACGACATAATTGGCAACATCTAAGCTTTCTAAAAATATAGTTGTTTTAACAAACAGTCTGTCCTACTTGGGATATTCCATTGTTTCAAATAGGGGTGTTTTTCGTAATTTTTGACTTTCTGAAATATAGCAATATTCAATGAGCTGTAACCCCCAAAGTGGTGCTTTTTATATGTTATATTTTTCAGTGTGGCTGAACTAGATAGTACTGTACCCAAATAAATAAAAAAAAGTTTTGGTAATTTTAATATAGACAAACAGTGTTGCCATAAAGATAGGTATTTTTCCATAAAATAAGAGTTAGACCAGGTTAAAAATGTTACCACACATGAAAGGAAACATTCTCACATAGTTTTTCTGGACCAGTTTTTCATGAGCAACAAGAATTTACGAGGTAAAAATAAAAATCATGTATCCTGAGAACTTCCTGTGAGGGCGCTTTATTCAAAATGGCTGCCAAAATCCAATGAAAAGCTACTATACGTTTAAAAAGGTCGCATAAAAGATAAAAGTGACTAGATTTCGGATTTGTATTGATGGAAGTAATGTATAACTATGTCAAGGTATTAATAGAATGGTACCAACATGTCACAGTTGGGACGCTTTTCAAAATGGCCGCCAAAATCCAATAAAAATCATATATATGGTTAAAATAGTCACTTATGAGGTATGATTGCAGTGGCGTAACATCATAGGGGCACGGGGTTACATGGCCCCCAATCGATCTTAATTTTAAGAATCCAAAAAAAACGGACTGCCACCCATATTGGTTGGTGCCCCCTCCCATATGATAACTGGTGCCACGCCACTGTATGATTGACCAGATTTTGGTTAAGCATTGATAGCAGTAATGTAAATTTACGTCAAGATATTAATAGGAAGGTGCCAGGAGGTCACAGCTGAGGGCACTTTTCAAAATGTCGGACCAACATAGTACACCGTTAAACTTAAAATAGTCACTTAAAAAGAGGTATAATTGACCAGATCTTGAATTAATATTGATCCCAGTACAGTAAAATTAAGTCAATGTAATAATAGGAAGATACCGGGGTCACAGTTGAGGTTGCCTTTCAAAATGGCCACCAAAAAGAGCGGCATGATATCAGCCACAAAGCCACAGATAAAAGTGTTAAGAAAGAAAGTTGTCTTTGATAAGAGAATGTAATAGTTGTCTTTGATGAATCATTCAATAGGTGTCTTTGATCATTGTCATCTCTTAGCAAGTGTTTCAGAGTGCTATATAGCGAGCTACAAAGTGCTATATAGCGAGTCAAGATGGCTAATATATGATCACCAAATCTCCAAAATGACCACCAGAGAATTGTCCCTATGTATTGACAAAGGGCAGGATATTTACTTCATACTCTTCTTGGTTTCACTGAATTCTTTTATTGTGTGTTTATCTTCGAGATCACTCACATCGATATCACTACATTAAGAAAATTATTCTTCATTACCTAGCCTATCTGAAATCAAAGCGGCATATAGGTCATATATATCTTCTTTTGTGAAAACGTTGCATTCTCTGAAAAGAAGATAGCTGCACTTTGAGTCTGCTAAAACCTTTTCCTTCTTTGACACCAATAGACTGCTTTGTTCTCGATGTTGGTAAAGAAACTGTTGAAATCACAAGACAACTGTGATTACCTGGCGATAACTTTGGATGTTATTATTGTCATACCTCTTGTTTTTCTCTCAACATACTTGATGCTTTATGTCAAGGAAAAATGCAACAATGATCAATTGTCTTGCATATAGGCCTACTGGCAAAAGCGAAATCCTCATACATGACTGGTAGGTGTAAATGTCCTGACTAAACCCATCGGGTCAACGGCACATGCAATGCCAGTTGCCTCTGCTGTAACTTCAAGAAGAAAAGTTAAAAAGTGACACACTGGCCTATTCAAAACAACACGGACTAGACATCTGGTTTGAGAGTGGTAAATGGCTAATTTGTGTGTGCCTTTGATTTAAAAGAAAAGGAACAAAAGGAAACTGCAATAAAAGAGCTGAAAAAGTACAAGTTATGAAAAGTACAGAGAAGTAAAAACTGAAATAAATATTGCTTTAAAATAAAGCTTCATTGAAGAAACTGTGTAGTCTCCTTGTTGCGCTGGTTGGAATCTTTTTGCACATCGTATAGGCCAATTTGTCACTTTTAAAACGGGATCTTCGCTCTATTCAATTGCTTGTAACTTTTCTTCTTGAGGTCACATTGGATTCAATGTGGTGTCATAATGTGCAGGATTAGATAGTGCATCTATTACAAAATCCAATTTACCCCAATATGGGTAAGTTTTGAAATAATTGTGCTTATTTTTCCAAGTGTAACTTGGATCCGGGGGCACTCAACTTTAGAAGTGACGGGTATGTGCCTACCGGTGTCGCTAAGTAGAGGCCTATCGGTAACAATGCGTTATTTAAAAAAAGGGGGTCATTGGGTACAAACAAAATAAAAAATGGGGTCATTGGGTATAATATTTTGAAAAAAAGGGGGTCATTGAGTATAAGATTTCAAAAAATGGGTCATCGGGTAGAATTTTTTTATAAAAATGGAGCAAAATTTGAAAGTTTTGACATTATTTTGTTGCATTTTGATGATGTTCTCTAGAAAAAAGGGTCATTGGGTAGCCGCAACCAAAAGGGGGGGGGTCATTGGGTAGCCGCAACTAAAAAATGGGGGTCATCGGGTATGACTTAAAAAAGAAAAGGGGGGTCATCGGGTATTAGTCGACCTCAAAAGAGGGTTGACAGGCACATACCGTCGCTTCCAAAGTTGAGTGGCCCCCTGGGGTAAGGATACTTTCTTGGCGCAGTATATTTAGTTAATATGTTGCCCTTTGTGAACATAAATTATTCCTGTGGACATTTTAGTGGTCATCTTGACTTGGTGACTCGTTCTTTTGCACCCTCAAAACGATAACTTAGAGGTGACAATGATTGAAGACTATGATTACATCAAAGACAACTATTTCAATGTTTCAAATATTTTTTTCAATAACATTATCTGAGGCTTTGTGGCTGATTATACTGTACTTTGATAAATATTAATCCAAATTCAGATCGATTATGCCTCTTAAGTGACGGTGTACCATACATATAAGCTTTTCATTGGATTTGGCAGCCATTTTGAAAAGCGCCCTCAACTGTGACCTCCTGATAGCTACCTATTGAAATCTTAATTTAGCGTTACATTACTGTCATCAATACTTAAAACCAAAATCTGGTCAATTGTACCTCATAATTGACTATGGTAACCGTATAATGCTTTTCTTTGAATTTTGGCGGCCATTTTGAAAAGCGTCCCCAACTGTGACCTCCTGGTACCTTCTTATTAATATACCGACTTATTTATACATTACTTTCATAAATTCAAATCCATAATCTAACAAATTCTATCTTTTATCCGCCTATTTTAAGAGCATAATTGCTTTTCATTGGATTTTGGCAGCCATTTTGAAAAAAAGCGCCCTCACAGTAAAGTTTTCAGGATACAGGATTTTTACCTTATACATTCTTGTTCCTCAGTTTCTCCTTTCATGTGTGGGACCTAGCTCATTTTTAACCTGGTCTATTTGGCCGTTTTTCAGCATAGCTGTATGATAGGTAATAACAAGATGAGCAACAGCTTCACTGAGAGACGTTTTTTCTGGCAACACTGTCATTAAAATGTTATCAAATCGTGTCTCACTTTACGGTGTATTGATGCCAATTTCTTTTGGTACATTATCAACCCTAATCAGGATTTTCAGTGAAAGTAAATGCTCAAAATCCCTATTTTTCCACACTACCTTATAATGTCAACAATCCTAAAAAGTTCAAAGTTTCTGGCAACACTGCTCTCCAGTAAAACAATTACCAGAACTTTTTTTTCTATAGATAGGTAGACCAATACCTTATCTACCTACCCTGCAAAAAATAATTTAAAAAAAGCACCACTTTGGAGGTTACGTCATTTTTAAAAAGATCATTTTTTTTTTAATTAAATTAATGAAAAACACCCCTATTTTACAAAATGGTATCTACCATATTGAAATAATTAATTGTTACGTTTACTTCATTTTTGGAAAAGAACAAGGATGGATACTTTATTGTATGGGAGAAGATTATTTTAATTCACGTTCTTCATACAGAAATATGACCTAATATTTGAGCATTTTTCCAGTTGTGAAAAGGGTAAAAATAGTGAAAATTGGGTCAATTCATATTTTGGCCGTTACCATGGTAACCATAGATGAAGAGGTAAAATTTTAACCAAATTTATACATGTTGACTCAATGTCTAACCATGTGCAATGTATAAAGAAAATCGATTTTTTGAAGTCTGCCACCACATCTTTGATTTTTATACACAAGGTCTCTTAAATTGATTTGTAGTGCTTCACAAAATCTCATGTAAAGGAGGGGACATCATTTTGGAGATTTTTGACAATTTTTTCTTTGGGTCACATTTTTCTGTAATTCAAATATGCAAATGATTTTAATTTCAAAACTTAGGTGCATATAACTACATTTAGAAAAGTTACCCAGTAGTAAAGTTAAAATTCCTTTACTATATAAATTACAGCTTTCAAAATGTGCTTTTTGAAGATGAAACAGCAAAATGTCAAAAAAAGTGAACTTTTCACCATATAATGAAAAAACTAAGGCATTTGTGTGATTTCTTTAATGTGTGATTTTAAGGGGAGCAGACATACTTCATTTATAAATGAAAAGAAATCCTTCAGCTTCTTTCATTAAGCAGCAGGATGCTAAGAAACATGGATTTTGAAATATGTACCCTGATTGTGAAACAGCCCATATATTCCTCCGGACTCGCCACATCAAGATTTGTTAGTGTCACATTTAATTGAGACAGTTGATTTTGTACGCACTAGTAAGCCTCAAGCTGGTGTAGTCATTTTAGGAGACTTTAATAGAACAAATATGAAGTTCTTATGTCTGGGGAACAAGCTTACACAAGTTGTCGATTTACCAACAAGAGAAGGTGCTATTTTAGATCTGATCATTTCTGACTTTTCGGAGTTGTACAAGCGCCCGAGTGTTAGATCTCCCATTGGTTGAAGCGATCACAACTGTGTCAGCTGGGCGCCCGAGTGTTAGATCTCCCATTGGTCGAAGCGATCACAACTGTGTCAGCTGGTTTCCCATTCGGTCTAAACCTATCAATACTATACAGTCAAGGACAATTCAACCAATTAAGGACTCTGATCTCCGAGCTTTTGGTCTGTGGATTCAGAACCAGACCTGGAAGTGTATGATATGAATGATGTTCAATCCAAGGCAAATGCCCTCTATCAGTATCACATTCTAAGTGGGGGCATTGATACTTTCCTTCCATCCAAGACTGTCAAGTTACACTCTCGTGACAAGCCTTGGATGACGGATCGTGTTAAGGCCCTCATTGGTCTGAGACAGAGGGCTTTTGATGATGGAAACAAGTATGCTAGAAATAATCTCAGAAATAAAGTGATCTGAGAAATTCGGAAAGCAAAGGTTTCTCACAACCTTAACAAGATCAGAAAGTTACAAAAACTTGAACCAAGTAAATGGCACAGGGAGATAGGTAACCTTGTTTGTTTGTTTATTTCTTTTTATACTGGGTCCATATTCAGGGGAAAGTTTAAGTATTCCCCTGTTCTTCCATATGGCCCAGTTATTACATACAAAAATACAAATAAATAATTACAAAATGCTTAGAATAATTTACTATATTAACTTAAATTACCGTATTCATTCCAATAAGCGCCCAGGCGCTTAACAAAGTCATTTTGGGTGGGCGCTTATTTTTTTTACCTGGTTTACCTAATTTTTTGTGAGGGGCGATTATTAGAGATGAATTTATGTATGTTATAAAAGGGTCCTGAGACGTTCTAGTAGCTTTTCTGTGATGTAGAAAATTTATTGCAAGTTTACACAGGATGTGTAGTCCTCCAGCTATTTCACTATATCAACATCTATCTGTCACTTCAACATTAATGGTACCCTTTAGCAAATTGAATATACCCTGGGTGGGCGCTTATTGGGGCATGGGCGCTTATTGGAATGAATACGGTACATGAATTTCCAAAATTAATTGGGTACAACAATAATATTAAAAGATAGGTAAAAAATAATACATAGCACACACTATATTGCATTAATTAGACTACATTTTCAAATACATTGATAAAATTAATATTATTATTATTTCTTATTGCACTATGAGAATTTAAATTTTAAAATGATAAAACATTATGCCAGCATAATAATTTAAATCACGATTTCAAAATACAACAAACTACATTCAAATAATCAAAGGAAATGGATAAAAACTTAGTGGCTACAAAATGTAGGATAAAACACAATAATCAAACAGCAAAAAATTTAAACAAAAGAAATTTGGCAAAAGTTGATCCTGTAACAATCATTGCAATGCCTATTATTTAAAAATACTCAACAAAAGAGCCTAAATTTTAAACCAATGTTTGGTGGCAAGAGAAATTTATAAACCTACTATTTTGGATAGAATCTTGATTTAAAAACACCAGTACTGGTTGGTAACGGAGAAATGATTGAACCTTGCCAACTTGAATAAGGTCGAGAACACTATTCATGTCCCCAACATTGACCCGACAAATTTTAAAGCGGTTGCCAATGAAATTAATACCCAATTAGCCAGTTTCTCTCAGTCTCAAACAACACTCAAGCTGGATGATCTCCCTGCATACTTGCCCAGTAAAGATCCACCCCCTATCATTCAACCCTGGGATATTTATGATGATCTTAAGAAATTATCTGCTTCAAAAGCAGGAGGTCCAGATAATGTTCCACCAAGAGTTCTGAAAGAATTTGCCTATGAACTCAGTAAGCCTGTTGCAGATATTATTAATTCTTCTCTCAGGCAAGGTAAAGTACCCTCTCAGTGAAAGGAAGCTAATGTAGTGCCTATTCCAAAACAAACGCCACCTTCCATTGACAAACTTAAGCCAATTTCTCTTACAGCCGGTCTTGCCAAGGTTGCTGAAGGTTGTGTAGCCAAATGGGTTCTTGAAGCTATTCAGCCCTTCATTGATCATAGACAATATGGTAATCAGAAAGGAATGTCAACCACCTACTGCCTCATTGATGTTTACCATCATATGGTTTCTGGAGCTGAAAAGGCTGGTAATGTTAGCACTCTTGTCCTTATGGACTACACCCAAGCCTTCGACATGATAGACCATAGAATTGATGTCATCAATATTTTCGAATATGGGTGTCTCCCTTGCAATTGAGGAGTGGGTGATTGACTTCCTTTCCTCCCGTAAGCAAAGGGTTAAATACAAGCAAACCTTTTCTGAATGGGTTACTCTCTCTGGAGGTGTTCCACAAGGTACCAACATGGGACCTATAACCTTTCTTGCCATGATCAACTATGCCTTGAATGATGTCCAGCATACAAACATTAGAGACTGGAAATATGTTGATGACCTGACAATAGGTGAAAATCGGGCATATAGTGATGATAGTTCAATCCAAGAGAATCTTGATGCCCTGTATGAGTGTCTAAGAGCAATAAATTGGAAGTTGTACCCTTCAAAATGTCAGGCCATGCAAGTTTATTTTGGCAAGAAAGCTACCCCACATGTAGATCTTTCCATCGATGATCAATCATAAATTAGCTGTTGTTGAGAAGTTGAAACTTCGGGGTGTTATGATCCAAAACAATTTATGTTGGGATGAACAAGTTGATTCCATGTATGCGAAGGCCAATCGTAAACTCTTCATGCTCCGCAAACTGAAGGAAGCATCTCTATCACCTGAGGAGTTGTTATTGGTGTACAAGGGGTACATCCGGTCATCTGGTCTTACTCATAATCAGGTGGCCCAGCTTGAGAAAATTCAGAGACATGTTTGCAAATACATCCTTGGTAGAAAGTATACTACCTATGCAGATTCCTTAGCTACCCTTGAACTTCATTCGTTGTCTGAGAGGAGACAAAACATCTGCAAGGAATTTGCCCTGAAAGCAAGCACGTCTGTGAGGTTCTCATCCTGGTTTCCACCTAGTAAGTATCAATCCCACATGACTCTCAGAAGACAACCAAAATTTGGGTCTTTTAGATGTAGGACCCTACCCTTTCTCACCAACCTCCTAAAAGCAATGTAATTTTTTTTTCTTGCCAGTCATTTTTTGATATTGTTCCAAATCCAGTCAAGTGAAATTCTAATGAGTTCTTATTTATTTTCTTGTTTTTAATGTTTGAGTGTTTTAATTATAATGTATGTATTTTTCATAATGCTATTTTTAATGTAAATGTTATGCAATTCAGCCGTTGGCTGCTATGTGATTTTTTAATAAATATACAATACAATACAATATGGTAAGGCCCTTCAAAGTTAATTCTTTCCTGTCGCCAGCATGCGGTTGAAATTGTTTGAATGGTTTATATTGTGATTTTTTTTTAATTTGAAACATTTGGGTGTATTTGTGAGACATTTGGGTGTATTTGTGAGATATTTGGGTGTATTTGGGAGACATTAATTTTGGGTGTATTTGGGAGACATTTATATGTACTTGAGATATTTGGGTGCATTTGGTGTACATTTGGGTGTATTTTGGAGACATTTGGGTATATTGGAGACATTTGGGTGTATTTGAGTGCATTTGTTGTTTATTTGTGTGCTTTTCAGATCCTGGTTCCAGCCCATCTCTATGTGGTATGAGTGCAACTAGTGCATCAGGGACTAATGCTGTACGCTATGGAACAATGAGAGAAAACGTGATGAATATGGAGGTTGTCTTAGCTGATGGGACTATTATTGACACTGCAGGGAAGGGTAGAAGGACAAAGTGAGTAGGGGAGGGGAGGTAGGGAGGGGTATGAGGGCTACTAGTGCATCAGGGACTAATGCTGTACGCTATGTAATAATGAGAGAAAACGTGATGAATATGGAGGTTGTCTTAGCTGATGGGACTATTATTGACACTGCAGGGAAGGGTAGAAGGACAAAGTGAGTAGGGGAGGGGAGGGAGGGAGGGGTATGAGGGCTACTAGTGCATCAGGGACTAATGCTGTGCACGCTCGGCACGATGAGCGAAAACGTGATGAATATGGAGGTTGTCTTAGCTGATGGGACTATTATTGACACTGCAGGGAAGGGTAGAAGGACAAAGTGAGTAGGGGAGGGGAGGGAGGGAGGGGTATGAGGGCTACTAGTGTATCAGGGACTAATGCTGTACGCTACGGCACGATGAGAGAAAATGTGATGAATATGAAGGTTGTCTTAGCTGATAGGACTATTATTGACACTGCAGGGAAGGGTAGAAGGACAAAGTGAGTAGGGGAGGGGAGGGAGGGAGGGGTATGAGGGCTACTAGTGCATCAGGGACTAACGCTGTACGCTATGTAATAATGAGAGAAAACATCATGAATATGGAGGTTGTCTTAGCTTAGCTGATAGGACTATTATTGACACTGCAGGGAAGGGTAGAAGGACAAAGTGAGTAGTGGATTGGAGGGAGGGGTATGAGGGCTACTAGTACATCAGGGACTAATACTGTACGCTACGGAACGATGAGAGAAAACATGATGAATATGGAGGTTGTCTTAGCTGATGGGACTATTATTGACACTGCAGGGAAGGGTAGAAGGACAAAGTGAAGGGAGGGGTATGAGGGCTACTAGTGCATCAGGGACTAATGCTGTACGCTATGTAATAATGAGAGAAAACATGATGAATATGGAGGTTGTCTTAGCTGATGGGACTATTATTGACACTGCAGGGAAGGGTAGAAGGACAAAGTGAGTAGGGGAGGGGAGGGAGGGAGGGGTATGAGGGCTACTAGTGCATCAGGGACTAATGCTGTACGCTACGGCACGATGAGAGAAAACGTGATGAATATGGAGGTTGTCTTAGCTGATGGGACTATTATTGACACTGCAGGGAAGGGTAGAAGGACAAAGTGAGGAGGGGAGGGAGGGAGGGGTATGAGGGCTTCTAGTGCATCAGGGACTAATGCTGTACGCTACGGCACGATGAGAGAAAATGTGATGAATATGAAGGTTGTCTTAGCTGATGGGACTATTATTGACACTGCAGGGAAGGGTAGAAGGACAAAGTGAGTAGGGGAGGGAGGAGGGAGGGGTATGAGGGCTACTAGTGCATCAGGGACTAATGCTGTATGCTACGGAACGATGAGAGAAAACGTGATGAATATGGAGGTTGTCTTAGCTGATGGGACTATTATTGACACTGCAGGGAAGGGTAGAAGGACAAAGTGAGTAAGGGAGGGGAGGGAGGGAGGGGTATGAGGGCTACTAGTGCATCAGGGACTAATGCTGTACGCTACGGCACGATGAGAGAAAATGTGATGAATATGAAGGTTGTCTTAGCTGATGGGACTATTATTGACACTGCAGGGAAGGGTAGAAGGACAAAGTGAGTAGGGGAGGGAGGGAGGGAGGGGTATGAGGGCTACTAGTGCATCAGGGACTAATGCTGTATGCTACGGAACGATGAGAGAAAACGTGATGAATATGGAGGTTGTCTTAGCTGATGGGACTATTATTGACACTGCAGGGAAGGGTAGAAGGACAAAGTGAGTAAGGGAGGGAGGAGTATGAGGGCTACTAGTGCATCAGGGACTAATGCTGTACGCTATGTAATAATGAGAGAAAACGTGATGAATATGGAGGTTGTCTTAGCTGATGTAGACTACCCCGTAGTCCACTTGCCCATTGTGCATACTCTGGATATTGTATTTAAGCTTAAAACTCTGATTTAATTAATGTGTGCACAATTGATAGATTTTCACATCTGATCAGTCACCTTACTCCCTCTGTTTGTTAGCTTCCCAAGTGGACTACTGACATTGCCTTGCGGTTAAGATTTTTAACACAGGACTCTATGGAGTTGGGCGTTGGAGTTGGATGTAATGCATCTTTAAATGCATCTGCCTTGTGATTGGTCGCCCATACCTCGCTATGGTTTAAATCGTCTGGGCCCGCGCCATACACCGTAAACAACTGTCTGTGGTATTAGCGGCGCTTTTGTGTTGACGCGAAAGTTAATCTCTCATCAAACATCTAGCGCGTACTTGTGGTTAATGGACTGATAAACAAGTATGCTTGACAGTGTGTTTTTAGAGAGCAAAGTCCAGGGGGTAAAGTTCTGCTTACAATTCAAAGTTCATAGTCGAAATTTCGGGGTTCGCTATCAACATGGAAATGCTATCAATAAACTGGTAGATTCCAAAATCAGAATTGTTCAGTATTAAAGTGAGCCGTTATAATTATGCAAGATAATGTTGCATTCAATTACTTTTATTGTCACTAATCGTCTGATATTTTTAACTCCGATATGACCATTTTACTATTGAATACTTTAATTTTAATAAACATCAGTATAATTTTGAGTTCAACGAAATGGGTTCATCGTGACTAATAATAACATATTTTTAATAAATTTCGACTATGGCATAGTCTATAGCTGATGGGACTATTATTGACACTGCAGGGAAGGGTAGAAGGACAAAGTGAGTAGGGGAGGGAGGGAGGGAGGGATATGAGGGCTACTAGTGCATCAGGGACTAATTCTGTATGCTATGTAATAATGAGAGAAAACGTGATGAATATGGAGGTTGTCTTAGCTGATGGGACTATTATTGACACTGCAGGGAAGGGTAGAAGGACAAAGTGAATAGGGGAGGGGAGGGAGGGTGGGGAGGGGAATGAGGGCTACTAGTGCATCAGGGACTAATGCTGTACGCTATGTAATAATGAGAGAAAACGTGATGAATATGGAGGTTGTCTTAGCTGATGGGACTATTATTGACACGGCAGGGAACGGTAGAAGGACAAAGTGAGTAGGGGAGGGAGGGAGGGATGGGTATGAGGGCTACTAGTGCATCAGGGACTAATGCTGTACGCTATGTAATAATGAGAGAAAACGTGATGAATATGGAGGTTGTCTTAGCTGATGGGACTATTATTGACACTGCAGGGAAGGGTAGAAGGACAAAGTGAGTAGGGGAGGGAGGGAGGGATGGGTATGAGGGCTACTAGT
Organism: Amphiura filiformis; assembly: GCF_039555335.1. Taxonomy (NCBI): domain Eukaryota; kingdom Metazoa; phylum Echinodermata; class Ophiuroidea; order Amphilepidida; family Amphiuridae; genus Amphiura; species Amphiura filiformis. The sequence continues at coordinate 97,470,734 of NC_092629.1, forward strand.
GTATCAGGGACTAATGCTGTATGCTATGTAATAATGAGAGAAAACGTGATGAATATGGAGGTTGTCTTAGCTGATGGGACTATTATTGACACTGCAGGGAAGGGTAGAAGGACAAAGTGAATAGGGGAGGGGAGGGAGGGTGGGGAGGGGAATGAGGGCTACTAGTGCATCAGAGACTAATGCTGTACGCTATGGAACAATGAGAGAAAACATGATCAGAGGTAGCTAGGCTTAGGTGTGTTTTTGTGACACATTCCATAATTGGGTGTATTTTGTGTTTTACTGTTTTCAGGAAGACCTCAGCGGGTTATAATTTAACCAACCTGTTTGTCGGATCAGAAGGAACTCTGGGTATTATCACCAAGACGACGCTGAGACTCTATGGCATTCCTGAAGTTGTAAGTCTTAATCTATGGATATTTATTAAATGTCTTAGGAATACACCCTTATATGTAAAATACACCCAAATGTATTAGGAATACACCCAAATGTATTAGGAATACACCCAAATGTATTAGGAATACACCCAAATGTATTAGGAATACACCCTTATATGCAAAATACACCCAAATGTATTAGGAATACACCCAAATGTATTAGGAATACACCCAAATGTATTAGGAATACACCCAAATGTATTAGGAATACACCCTTATATGCAAAATACACCCAAATGTATTAGGAATACACCCAAATGTATTAGGAATACACCCAAATGTATTAGGAATACACCCAAATGTATTAGGAATACACCCTTATATGCAAAATACACCCAAATGTATTAGGAATACACCCAAATGTATTAGGAATACACCCAAATGTATTAGGAATACACCCAAATGTATTAGGAATACACCCTAATATGCAAAATACACCCAAATGTATTAGGAATACACCCAAATATTCAGAATGTAGATGACATTGAGACTTTATGACATTCCTGAAGTTGCAAGTCTCAATATAGGGTTATCTTATTAAATGTCTTAGAAATACACCCTACTTTGCTAAAATACACCCAAATGTATTAGGAATACACCCAAATGTATTAGGAATACACCCAAATGTATTAGGAATACACCCAAATATTCAGAATGTAGATGACATTGAGACTTTATGACATTCCTGAAGTTGTAAGTCTCAATATAGGGTTATCTTATTAAATGTCTTAGAAATACACCCTACTTTGCTAAAATACACCCAAATGTATTAGGAATACACCCAAATGTATTAGGAATACACCCAAATGTATTAGGAATACACTAGACTGCTGCCCTCATTCGTCAACCTTCTGGATTAACGACTGAGAAAACTATGTGGAAAAAAAGTGGCAGACTTTTGCAACCAGATTCTGGTTGCACATGAATATTAAGCAGGTTGCAAACTTTCACTGAGACTGCGCATTCCAAGACCGAGTTTGTTGTTTTTAGAACTTCAGAGTGTGATCTTGTCACAACGGTGCAGTACACACGGCGCGGTACACAGGCACTGCTAGTCAGTCGCGCTATGGCGCATTAACCAAAGTCGCAAGAGAATATTTTCATGAGTCCGCCACAATATGAACTGTAAGATAATCAGTCGTTACTACGAAGCATAACACAGTACATGCGCAGTGCAGACTGATTGGAATTGGTCTGGGAATACACCCCTGCTGTATTAGGAATACACCCAAATGTACATGACCTTGTGATTTGCCAGAAACCTTTCAGCAACCAAGGGCATCTGGCTATTTAATGATTGGGGCTAATTGACAAATGACACGGATCCCCACTGTGCTAGGAATACACCCAAATGTACATGACATTGTGATTTGCCAGAAACCTTTCAGCAACCAAGGGCACCTGGCTATTTTATGATTTGGGCTAATTGACAAATGACAAACAGTTTAGTGGCAGTACCAGTTGGGAGAATTGTAACTCAATTTGATCCAATTTGAGAAGATATTCAAAAATTGATTCATTTTTCAATAATTATGAGTTTTGTACAACAGAGTTATCCCATTTGGGGTAATTTCCACTTTGGGTGTTTTTACTTATTATAGATTCCGTATTACATTGAAGCATTGGGAAAAGGTTAAAGAGCATTGGATCTCGACCTCTCTTTTTGGGTCAGATGGAGCAGGATTGCGCTGCTGTGGTCTTCACAAGAGTACGCCATCCACTTCTATCAAAAGCCAAACGTGTTACACCATACATTCCATGTGATGAAACGTTCTTCACATCATTTGTCCAAGATGTTGATGTACATCCCCTTCGACGATGGCCTTCCACTGCTCCCTGAAGAATCTGCTTCTCAACTCCACCATCCTTTCTTACAATGTTGCCAAAGTAGTACAATTTCCTCTCAATGATGGACTTTCTGATGTTTAAGTCTGTGCCAAAAATACAGAGGCCCAAAACAAAACCCGACAATTTCACGCAATGACCGTAAAACAGATGGTGCAAAGTTATTATTGTCATTCATTACCACCAATTTATAAATTATTTTCATGAAAATAACATATTTTTTGACTTAAAATACGATTGAAAATGTATCTTCCTTTCACTGTTTTAATTCGCAGATAATACGCGATCAACAAGTATGCGAGCTTACTCGCGGTGGTTATGCGTGTTAAGAAACAATACGCAAACGCCGGTCAATTGTGTGCGACATTGGAACAATTACGCATTTTGCGGTCAATTGTGAGATATTAATGACATCAATTTGCGTTCGCATTTTCATACATAATAAAATATTATTGGATTGCACGCCTCGTGTTTATTAATGAGGTTATGCATTGATAATAATTCTGTACAAAATAAAGGTTACTCCAAACGAATGTGGAACATATTATGTTTGTTATTTTGTTTGTTTGCTTCCTTTGCAGATGATGTCAGCAGTTTGTGCTTTTGATACAGTCCAGTCTGCAGTAGACACAGTTACCCAGGTCATGCAATGTGGGGTACCAATGGCAAGAATAGGTTAGTCATGTGAATTCTGAGGGTGAGGGTGTCCTTCATATACATTTATATGCTTTGCATGCGGGCCAATGGCTTCAACATAGAAAGTCCAAGTTTTGAAACATTTTCTTAAAATATCAAGAGCTATCTCGAGAAACACTGAACCAATACTGAGCTGGGCTTGTTTGGTACAATTTCTAATGCATGTTTCATACTGATTGCAAATATGATCATGAAAATGTACAATTTTGAAATTTTTAAAGAAAATTGAGAAATTGTTGACACCCGTGTGGAGATGGTTAACAATGAGACGTATTTGGAGAGATTTGGAAGACATTTGGTTGTATTGGGGAGACATTTGGGAGACATTGGGGTGTATTTGGGAGGCATTTGGGTGTATTTGGGGGGCACTGTCCCCACCTTTAGGGATCGCATTCTTGCATGTCTGCACATCATGGACCCCTTAAGTTAATGGTTTGGTCCTTTAAATTACAAGTTGAAATTGACCAACGGGTCTATTCAAAACTGCATGGACCCCTTAAATTTTAAAATGCACAGAAGCTTAAATTATGTGAATCCATCGCTGAGTTGTTCATAAGAACATTTCGCCATTGTCGATACAAAAAAGGAACCAAGTATTTGAACATTTTCAAAGTTCAGAACTTTGGGCCCCTTAAAACTCCCAGACCCCTTAAATTTAAGTTTTGCAGGGCTTAATGGGTCTAGAAAAAAATCAATTGGACCCTTTAAATATTTGAGCATGCGCTATGCCTGACCCACATGTTTCCCATGTTTCCCTATGCTGTGGATTTGTGTGATTTTTTTGTAATGATGGATGCATGTAATAAATACATCCAAATCTATCCCAAATACACCCAATATCTCCCAATTACACCCAAATATTTCTCAAATTCACCCTTATGCTGTGATTTTCTGTGATTTTTTCCTCCTCACAGAATTCCTTGATGATGTAATGATGGATGCCTGTAAAAAATACACCCAAATCTCTCCCAAATGTACCCAAATACACCCAATATCTCCCAATTACACCCAAATATTTCTCAAATACACCTCATGGCGTGATTTTGTGTGATTTTTCTCCTTATAGAATTTCTTAATGATGTAATGATGGATGCCTGTAATAAATAAGTACACCCAAATGTCTTCCAAATATACCCAAATACACCCAATATCTCCCAATTACACCCAAATATTTCTCAAATACACCTTATGCCGTGATTTATTGTGATTTATTTTCCTTGCAGAGTTCCTTGATGATGTTATGATGGATGCATGTAATAAATACAGTAAACTCAATCATAAAGTGACGCCTACATTGTTTCTAGAATTCCATGGATCGGATAGTGGTGTGAAAGGTCAAGTTGATCTTGTAGGTAAGTGTCAAAGCACACCGCCAGTTTCAGTTTGCAAAAAAAATCCCAGATTGCTTTGTAATTAATATTTGGTTAAAGCCATTATGTGTGATTTGCTCCGCAGCCACGCCTTCAATTTTTCTTGAATTTCTACTTTTTGCATGATTATAATGCCCGATGGTGTACAAAAATACCATGTACGTGAAAAACCAAGCCTGAAGTGCTTTAATTACAGTAAAATTTGGAGGCTTTATAATAAGGCCAAAAAAAAAAAGGTTTGTTTGTCCATAGAGGCTTATGAAACAGTTGGGTCGGTAGGTCGGATTTTTTTTTAAAACAGATATTGCACTTGAAACTGACAATTTGAAGACTGGTAAATAAGTCAAAACACACAGCACTTTACTGATTGAACTCTTGAGATGGTTCTGCATGTTATACTGTTCATTTTCTTTCTTTAAATTTATACTAACCACTGTTTTACTAGCACATTCAACGCAAATTTAAAAAAAAGACACGGTCAGGACCAGAGTGCACGGTCGGTCGGACGTGGACAAACAAACAATTTTTTTTTGGCCTAATCCCCGGTTTTATTCGCCCATTTCCCCATAGAGTCAAGTTAGCTCATTGATAAGGCGTTCGACTATGGTGCGAGAGGTTGCGGGTTTGAACCCCGGCAGTGATTAGTACGCTCTCATGGTAAAAATTGAGTTAGCTTGAAATTCCCCTGGACAAGGAACTTACTGCTAATTTGTCTCGTTGTAACCCGTACGAAAATTGGGGAGCTGATCCTGGTTGCGAAGGTTATTTGTGGAATGTCTATGGTGTGCGCTCTTGAAGCAGCAAAGTCCCTGAATTGTTGAAAAGGTTTATGGAATGATGTGGGGCCGTAGTGGTCAGCGACAACCTGTAAAGTGTGCTGAGGCTTGTGGATCAATGTCTAGGCGTTGTGCCTGTGTGTAGCGCACTATAAATCACTGTGCTTTTTTTTTTTAGAGCTCCACAGTTATGCGGCTAAGTGGTTTTTCTTTCATTTTAACACCTCATTATTTTGGCTTAAAATGTTCAGAAAACCCAACTCTGCATGTTTGTGTGTTGTCTTGTCACTTTGCCTTTGATAAAGATCCTGCTAGGATCGAAAGCTCAGGCCCCTAAACTTTGAAAAAAAACCAAATGTATTAGAAATACACCCAAATGTATCAGAAATACACCCAAATGTATTAGGAATACACCTAAATGTATTTGGAATACACCCAAATGTATTAGGAATACACCCAAATGTATCAGAAATACACCCAAATGTATTTGGAATACACCCAAATGTATTAGGAATACACCTAAATGTATTCGGAATACACCCAAATGTATTAGGAATACACCCAAATGTATTTGGAATACACCCACCGATGAAGACGGTAAATTTGCGGCAAATTTGAAACTGAGATAAAGGTAAAAATATGGAGTAAAAAACAATAAAATACATAAGAAAATAGACATCAAAAAACTTCATAACTTTAAAACCAAGTATGCTAGACCTTTGGTGTTTTCAGTAAATGATAGCCTATTGTATGTAAAATGTAATAATTACAGTAACTCAAATTTCAAAAATGCCTCCTTTGGCCCCCCCATGGACCAGATCGTGTCACATATGAACTGTTCCATTCAACTCGGCAAAGCCTTGGCTGGCTGCCTTGCTGAATAGAACAGTCCATATTTCACCTCATGAAAATATTCTTACCATTGTACTCATAAATATTCAATATTTGTATATTAGTTTTATTACACTCTCGCTGGGATCACTGAATGTCTTCCGTAGGCCAGGGTGTATGGATTTCAACTGGAATAACCCATTCAAGCAGTATGTTTTTCATATTCATTATAAACTAGCCATTGTAATTTATTTTCTGCAGGTGAAATTGCAGCCATGAATAATGGATCAGACTTCCAGTGGGCAGAAAGAACAGAGGATAGGAATCGTATGTGGAAAGCACGACATGCAGCATGGTATGCAACGCTAGCGCTAAGACCAGGATCAAGGGTAAGTTTAGAATTTTAGACCTTTTAGTGTGTGTGTGTGGGGGGGGGGGGGGTAAAGCCAAATTTTCCTCCCTATTTTTGTCAACTTTTTGTGCCATTTGTTGGGGGGGGGCAATGCCAAATTTTTGTCCCCATTTGTTATTTTTTGTCCCATTTTCCATCATTTTACTCTTTGCCCCATTTTATCCCTGAAAATGTTGTGTGGAGGGTAATCCCCTGGCTGCGCCACTGACCTTATTAGCATCCAGGCACTTGCGTCGCAGGGAGGGGAGGGGGGTAAAAAATATGAAGTGCCCGTGCAAATTAGGTGCACACATAAAATCAGGGTTGAATTACTTGAAAATTTTGTATAATAATTTTTGGCCGAAACACCAGGTAAATTGACACTGCAGTAACTGCACATAATGGGCTATTCCAGTTGAAATCTATACACCCACTGTGGAAGACATGACCTTAATATCCCACACAGGGAGTGTGAGTTTCAATTGGAGTTACCTAAATGGATGAAAATTTGCCCCTCACATGTATTTCTAATACATTTGGATGTATTTCTAATACCTTTGGGTGTATTCCTAATACATTATTCCTAATACATTTGGGTGTATTCCTAACACATTTGGGTGTATTCCTAATACATTTGGATGTATTCCTAATACCTTTGGGTGTATTCCTAATACATTTGGGTGTATTCCTAATACATTTGGGTGTATTCCTAACACATTTGGCTGTATTCCTCATACATTTGGGTGTATTTCTAATACCTTTGGATGTATTCATAATACATTTGGTTGTAGTCCTAACACATTTGGGTGTATTCCTAATACATTTAGGTGTATTCCAGATATATTTGGGTGTATTCCTAATACCTTTGGGTGTATTCCTAATACCTTTGGGTGTGTTTTTTTTTTCATTTCAGGGTTTATCTACTGATGTGTGTGTTCCAATCTCAAAGCTTCCAGAGATGATTATAGCAACAAAACAAGACATCATTGAATCTAATCTGACAGGTAGCGTATTATCTACATTTCTGGCACATTTAGGTGTATTTCTTTGACATTTGGTTGCATATCTGTTGACATTTTGGTGCATTTCTGTGACTTCCTGACACATTTGGGTGCATTTTTGTGACATTTGAGTGCATTTCAGAGACATAAGTTGTATTTATGTTACTTTGGTGTGCATTTCTGTGTCATTTGGGTGTATTTCTATTATAGTTTAGTGTATCTCTGAGACATTTGGGGTGCATTTTCGACATCCTAGCTTCTGGGGTCATTCTTGAAAGTGAATTCACAGGAATGCTTACAACTTTTATACATGAGCCCCCCCATCCAGTTGGGCTACCAAATTGTGGGTTTGGCAACCCTGTTTGGGTGTCATGCATCAACTATTTCCCAAAAGGCTGCACACAGCTTTCTCCTAATTATTTTTTGTTTTACTCTTCCCTCCCTAGCAGGTAAAATGTTAGGACATTTAGGTATATTTGAGAGACGTGATTTGGGAGACATTTGGGAGTAATTTGGGTATATTTCTCCTGTTCCGTCACATACATAGGCTTAGAGAGAAAACGCAATCTCGCTTTTAAAAAGATTCATTTTCTGTGGTGCATGGTTGCAGAATTTGACAAAAACTAAAAGCTCAAGTTTGACCTGATTTTCCAGCCTGCATTTACAAAACGGTCCATTTTCTGGCCCATCCAAGCAACAACACAAGTAATATTCTTTATTTACTACTCAAACCTTTCAGTATATTGACATTTTAAGCTGATATATGAGGACAATATTTTTGTGTTTTTGATGACAGTCTGATCGGCTATTTGTTTTGGTTATGGAGTCAGAAAAAAGAGGAAATACTGCCCTCAATTATTTTAGGGGGGGAGAATTTTTTTTTTAATTTTCGCCAATTTTGGGGCATAAATCTTTCCTTTTCTCACATTTTGAAATTGCCATCTCGCATTTTATGTCAAAAATTGTGTGTTTTCTCTCAGCCTACCCATACAGGTATAACAGTACAATACAATACAATAAACGGAATTTATATAGCGCCTTAGCATAAGTATGAACAAAGCGCTTTACAATGATCTTAAAAGTACAACTTACACTACATCTTAGGCTACAATAAAATGTACAACATAATTAAAAATAAAAAAACTTAGTTTGGAAACAAATGGATTTTCAGATTAGATTTAAAAGTGGCCAGACTAGGTGAAGTACGAAGTTTTACAGGTAATTGGTTCCAGAGAGCTGGCACAGAATTGCAGAAGGCATTATCCCCATATGTTGTGTGAGTTCTATTACATTCAAGCAGACTGCCATCAGCATGTGATCGTAGGAACATACCATCAGAAAATGTGTGAGATTTTAGGAAATTTTGTATGTACAGTGGTGTTGTTTCATGTCTACTTTTATATGCGAATGTGAGTAGTTTGTAGGTAATACGCTCATTTACTGGAAGCCAGTGAAGCTCTTTCAGCAGAGAAGTGGTGTGTTCCATACGGTTTGCCATGAAAACAAGTTTGGCAGCTCTGTTTTGTATCTTTTGTAGTTTTTGTGTGTTTTTACAGTTGTTCCATATAATAAAGAGTTACAATAATCAATTTGAGAAATAACAAGTGAGCAGACAGCATGGTTGCAAGTGTCTTTATCAATATAACAGCGAATGCGGATGTATTTGGTAGGCATTTGGGTGTATTTGGGAGTAATTTGGCTGTATTTCTCCTAATCCTTCTCATACAGGTACTATAGTAGGACATGTGGATGTATTTGGGAGACATTTAGAAGGCATTTGGGTGTATTTGGGAGATATTTGGAAGACATTTGGGTGTATTTGGTAGGCATTTGGGTGTATTTAGGAGACATTGGGAGTAATTTGGCTGTTTTTCTCTTATTCTCTTCCATACAGGTACCATAGTAGGACATGTAGGTGATGGTAATTTCCATGTGTTCCTAGCTGTAATGGCTGATGATCCTGAAGATGTGAAAAAAGCAACAGAATTTGCTCAAAGAGTTGCAAGGTCAGTGTTTTTTTTTTTTTTTTTTTTTTTGGTGTGCAGTTTTCTTATTTTGGGAGACATTTATCCCGGACATTTAGGTGTATTTGGGTACATTTGGGAGATATTTGGGTGTATTTGGAAGATATTTGATCCAGATTCAACTGATTTTGATCAGTGGGTAAAGTAAGTGTTTTTGTGAGTCTCCTTATTTTGGGAGACATGTGTGTATTTGGGAGACATATGGGTGTATTATTATGCAGTGTGTGTCCCTGATGGGTAGCACACACACACACTATGCAACAGTATTGCATACATGCATGCAACAAAAGCAGGCCTTATATTAGGGATGACCATCATAATTTCATGTTGCCCCTTTTGCTACAAAAGATTGTTTTCTGGAAAGAACTCATCAACAGAAGTATTTTGGTGGTTAAATGGTCAAAATCGGTCAAAAACTTTTCGAATTATGAATTTTCATTTCCCATTCTGACCGGTCATTGGAACGAAATAAATTGACAAAGTCTAAATATAGCAATGTGAGCAAAATTGGTATAAGCATATATTTACCTTTTTATATTTCTTTATTTTAATATATATGCAAACATGAAACAAGCATATTGTGATAGTATCAAAGGGTTTCTTATGAAATGGCACTTTACTAGTCAATAGCATTAAGTATTTCTTCAAACCGAGGCACTGAAATCATGCTTTTAGAAAACATTTGCCAAAAATCATCCATAATGGCCAAAGTGGCACAAAATCAAAAGTCCAGGTGAACTTTTTTTCCACAACAATATACACTACACATAAGAAAAATACTAATGTACTACAAGGGATTTTCAACATAGGAATCCAAACAATCAAGTACCAACATGCACAGCTTTGTCCTGATATCACTTCTGGGGTTTTAACAAAATGTTTAACCTCTATTGTGATTGGCAGCAGCATAAGGTATCTCTTTGATAGCTGATAATGCCCAGCCATTCAGCAAGTGGCTAATAACTGACCTTGATAGGCTTGAATGAATACTGTCATGTGCTACAAAACCATCACACTCCAGGGCATGGTCACTCCATATGCTACAGGGAGCACAGTACTTTAACAATGGAGTGAAAGACTCATTATTGATTAGGCGCGTATTTTAAAAGTACAGCTCCTGTGCGTATATAGCAGCAAGTCAGTGCAGATGGTATAAATATAAGAAAATGTTTAGGGTTGAGATCAGGTGAATAATACAACAAATGAGCATGAAACTTCACATTTATGTTCAGAAAGGTGTCTATTTAACATGATTCGAAAGGTGTTTGGAAATTCCAAAGGTAAGCTGGTGATTTAATTTTTAACTCGAGATCTATTTGTCCGGTTTTTTTTTCCTTTTTACAGAGGGTATGATAGAGGTAATAACAACAACTCTGCCAAATTACAGCTCAGTAGGTCAAGGTGTTCACCTGATCTTATTCATCTGAATATTTTGTGCCATTCTGAGCATTGCTGCACTGGGCCACTGGCAATTAAGCGCACTGTGGCGATGGACCAATTTTGACTCACACTTACAGAAAAACCAAATGAGTTATGATGCTGTAATTTGCAGCATAGTTACAAAACATAATTGGCATTAACATCTCCAATTTTTACAGAAAAATTATGAAAAATAAAAGAATGAGCTCAATTTAGAAATGTCTGTGCAAGCAGTGCACAGTTGAGCTCCCTGCATGTCTATGGGAGTGTTCTAATCAAGTTGATGGTTCATTGGTCATCCCTACTTATATTAAGTATGCCTGGACCAGACAGGGTCTAATTCTGCATAAAACCGGGCAACGCGTTATTTCTATAGATCTGCTGCGCATTCAAATTGCATTGTATTGCATCGTAATTTCATTTGTGTCTATGCTAATTATGTTTACACAACATGAACTCACGTGTTTTCAAGCAAATTCGCCGATAATAGGTGATCAAAAGCGATCGGAATGTTACAAAAGTACAGATCGCATTCAGCTTACTTCATATGAGATGATCTTTGGAAAAATACGGCATAATTTGTCTTGGTGTTTGTGGAATGCCATGAAATAAAATATTTAATACGTTGCGGCAATTCATGATTGACAACTAACAATCGGTGTGTCCTTCGTATCCTCCGCTGTCAATTTCTTATCCACTCACTAATCCTCACAAAAGCTTTGTGTTGATTACGTAATGTGTGGAGGCAAATTGCAATAAGTACGGTAATGAAATAATGAGTAGGGCGGGCTCCGAGGTGGGTTTCTTCTTCATCTTACGTACAATGTAACAGTATTGTTCTCCAAAAAACCCGGAAGCTTGTCGTTTGGAGCTCTAGCTGAAATACAGCAAGATAATGTAAGATAGTAAATGTAAACCTGTATTTTAGCTAGAGTATCTCGAGCTAGCCTGGACAAGGAGCTAAAATGAGCTCCTGGTCCCAAAGATGGCTCCTGGTCCTATAGTTTGTAGTGTGAAATATTGGATACACCAGGAGCCAAAACTGGATAACCATGGGGTAAAAAAAGTCTGGGTGCCTGGTTAATATAAGCCTTGAACAAAAGCATGAATGCCCTGTTGTGCATGCATTTGCATGGATAACCTTGTTTTGGTAGCAATATCTGTGCATTTGGGTGTATTCCTAATATATTTGGGTGTATTCCTAATACATTTGGGTGTATTCCTATACATTTGGGTGTATTCCTATACATTTGGGTGTATTCCTAATACATTTGGGTGTATTCCTATACATTTTGGTTTATTCTATTACAGTTTGGTGTATTCAAACCCTATCTTTTGTCTCTTTCAGGAGAGCGTTGGCTGTCAACGGAACATGCACAGGTGAACATGGTATTGGCTTGGGAAAGAAGACGTTATTGATTGAAGAAATTGGAAGAGAAGGAGTTGATGTGATGAAATTACTCAAGCAAACATTAGATCCATACAATTTGTTGAATCCTGGAAAGGTTTTCTTTATGGAGACACCGGAGGTATAAAGAAGACATTTGGGTGTATTTCTGAGACATTTGGGTGTATTTCTGAGACATTTGGGTGTATTTCTGAGACACTTGGGTGTATTTCTAATATGATTGGGTGTATTTCTGAGACATTTGGGTGTATTTCTGAGACACTTGGGTGTATTTCTAATATGATTGGGTGTATTTCTGAGACATTTGGGTGTATTTCTGAGACACTTGGGTGTATTTCTAATATGATTGGGTGTATTTCTGAGACATTTGGGTGTATTTCTGAGACATTTGGGTGAATTTGAATTTGTATTGACAGGTCATCACCATGTAATTTATTGTACCTTTTGATAGTTGGGCTATTCCAGTTGACATCCATACACCCCCTATGGATGACATGACCTTAATCTCCCACACAGGGAGTATAGATTTCAAATGGGGTTACCTGAATGGGTGACTCCATTTGAAATTTCCCTTGTGTGGAAGATTAAGATCATGTCTTCGAAAGAGGGTGTAAGCATTTCAACTGGAAAGACGACCATGAATGGGTGACTATTTGAAATTCACACTCCCTGTGTGGAAGAATAAGGTCATGTCTTCCATAGGGGGTGTATGGCTGTCAACTGGAATAACCCATTATTGAATTAGTATATGGCTGGGAGGCTTTGTGGTTATTGAACCATGTTATTGTTGTAAACTTGACATATTTTTTTCAAAAAAGTGGTTTTTTTAAAGTAAAATTTTAATACAGAAAGATACTATTTTATATATTTGTTATAATCTATATATTCTAAAATCTAATCATGGCATTTCTATTATATCTATACTCTGCTTTGTATTGGTTCCAATGAAGAATTCAGATGCAAACGAAAAGCTGATAAATGCCATTTTCAAACTTTTTGCATTAAAGGCTTATTCAGTGATCCCAGCGAAAGTGTAAAGAAATTAAATTTGGCAAAAAAAAAAAAGGGAAACAACAGTATTGACAAAATTGAAGCTCTATTCAAATGTGTAGTAAATTCTGACAGATTCATGTAAAATGCCTTTTGTCTTTAATACATAACTTTTGGCTTAACCATTAGCATGCTATGGTACAAAGGTGCCAGAATCTGAATTTTGATGATTTTTAACTATCCTCGATGAGCAAATCACTGAATAGGCATTTAAGGCCACCAACATCTACTCTATAATGCTAGCATTTAACTGATACCTACTTCAAAAAATCCAATGTTTATTTTTCAAACTATAATAAAAAACAGCACATATATTCTTATTATGTTCTTTGTATTTGATACGTTATATTTGCTCGTATCTGAAATAAAAAAATGGATATATCTGTTGTTTTTTGCATCTGAACTCTTCAAATATAGATCTAAAAAGTATCCATTATAATATACAGACCGTAAATGAATTACTGTACCAGTATCCATTATAATATACAGACCGTAAATGAATTACTGTACCAGTATCCATTATAATATACAGACCATAAATGAATTACTGTACCAGTATCCATTATAATATACAGACCATAAATGAATTACTGTACCAGTATCCATTATAATATACAGACCGTAAATGAATTACTGTACCAGTATCCATTATAATATACAGACCGTAAATGAATTACTGTACCAGTATCCATTATAATATACAGACCGTAAATGAATTACTGTACCAGTATCCATTATAATATACAGACCATAAATGAATTACTGTACCAGTATCCATTATAATATACAGACCGTAAATGAATTACTGTACCAGTATCCATTATAATATACAGACCGTAAATGAATTACTGTACCAGTATCCATTATAATATACAGACCGTAAATGAATTACTGTACCAGTATCCATTATAATATACAGACCGTAAATGAATTACTGTACCAGTATCCATTATAATATGCAGACCGTAAATGAATTACTGTACCAGTATCCATTATAATATACAGACCGTAAATGAATTACTGTACCAGTATCCATTATAATATGCAGACCGTAAATGAATTACTGTACCAGTATCCATTATAATATACAGACCGTAAATGAATTACTGTACCAGTATCCATTATAATATACAGACCGTAAATGAATTACTGTACTGTGTATGTTTGCCCTCTCTTATCCAACAAAGACCAATATGTCAAAATTAAAACCAGCAGCTATTGTACCCTTTAGCTCTCATTTCAGACCTTATCTGTTGAAATGTTTTGATAATTAAATTAAAGAACCTGTGCGAAAACCCAAGGAAGGAACGAAATCAAAAGTTGTACTTTAATGTTCTCATCAATGGAAAGCATGGAGCTATACTCTGATCAGCTCGTAATAGGTGGGACTCATAACATCATGGATTGATATAGAATGGTGTACACACAGCTGTGCGCAACTCCTACGTGAACTGCGCTTTGTGTGTTGCGTTACTGACACACGCTTTTGTGAATTTACGCGGGCATAAGTTTGGACTTGATTGGTTCGTGCAGTAACAAAAACCGCATAATTCTCGCCTACATGTACTACAAGCAGATCACAGTATAGTTCTCTACAATAACACTTTGTGTACAAATCAATAGAGCATCCAATGGAGTAAACTGCAATTATTGAATTTGCATATTCCTTGGGATTTTGGATCATTGTGTCGTCATATCTTTCAACAAATCGATTTCAACAAACTAGGTCTTAAATCTGAGCCAAAAGATGCAGGCTGCTAGTTCTAATGACATATCTGTCTTTGCTTAGGATATACAGGAGTGAAAATGACCTGTTCCTTAAGGGCTCTGGTAGCAACGTTTGCAGGACATGAGAGCACATCAGACATATTGAATTGCATTCTTAATATGAGAAATGTCCTTCTGATATCAAATAATTTGATTTTTTGAAATTCGCAATATAATACAAATTTTATGCAAATGATTAGAAATTAATATTTTTCATATTTAATAGTAAAATTCATAAATCTAATTATATGTACTTAGAGTGTATGTAGCTGGGAAAAGTCAACCATCATTTGATAATTTTGACATTTCGTATTGAAGATACACATTTTCCCCCCAAAAGACCTCAATTTTTTAGGTGTTTTGGGGGAAAAAATCTATATCTTTAATAAGAAAGATTAAAATTTTCAAATGATCACCGGCTTTTCCTCCCAGCTAAATACATTTTAAGTAAATATCATTAGATTTATAAATTTTACTTCAAGGACTGTTAAATGTCAAAAATATAAATTTTTAATAATTTGCCATAAAATGTATATTGCGAATTTCGAAAAATCAAAATTATTTGATATCAGGACATTCTTCGTATTGAGAATATAATTTGATATGTCTGATGTGCTCTCATGTCCCACAAAAAATTCTGTGCAAACGTTGTTACCAGAGCCCTAATTCCTTTGTGGTTTGTATATTGTACATAATTTTTGTAGACCAATATAGAGCTGTATATAAAAGTTACCTTTATACAGCTCTATATATGCCTATATTTATATCTAGACAGGGATTGTACAGCGCAAGTAATAAAGCTGTCTAATCCCTCAATGAAATCTTGACAATAGGCTAATTTTGTGTATGCCTACATGAAGGAGAGGTTTAAGAGGTGGTGCAATAATTATATGTGTACCCCCAGGGTGGTGAATTATAGGGGGCGAGATTTGTTGGCAGGCCAAAAGAGGGGACAAGCACTTTTTGGCAGTTTGAAAGGGGGAGAACAGTGATTTTTTTGCAGGTCGAAAGTGGGGGAACCAAGCAATTTTTGTACAGATGTTTTGGGCACTGTTTCTGTATTACACCCTACTAGTTCAAATATGCAAAATTTCCCGTTTGCTGCGCTCACATTGTTTGATAGTGGAATTTAAGGTTTGGATTCCACAAAACCTTGCATCTGTATAGGGGGCAAAGATTTTTTGGCATGTCACAAGGAAGGGCAAATGGTTTTTGGCACATCAAAAGGGGGGGGGGGCAAAGATTATTTGGCACTGTCAAGGGGGGGGGAAGCAATTTCACCATTGAGAATTCACCACCCCAGGGGTAAACATAAGTATTGCAAAGCAAAGCATTTCTTTTCACAGTACTTGATTTAATTAATTTTGATCCTTAAATGGTATACATATCGTTACAGTTTTGGCAGAATGTCAAATAGCGATTTGCCGGTCTGTTAAAATCATGTATATATGAATTCTTAGAAAGAGACCAGAGCCAATGGGTAGCATATGTGCGTGTTTATTGTGAGCCTTATTTAGTGTATAAGTACTGCAAATCAAATGAGGGTGGCATACAGGGTAAGTTAATGGTGCATAATTATTGTTATGAATTTGGCAGACGGCTGAATCCTGATTCATCTTTTTGATAAATTCATGTTAGGTATGGATTATTATGAATTGTAGAAGAAGGGATCAAGTGCTTAAGCTCTAGATAGTACAAATGTAGCATATTAATTTGTCAACAGTGTTCAGCGTGATATGTAAGCGAAAGAGGGAGGCATACAGGGTTAGCTAACAGTGCAGCGCAGTATTGTACTGTCCACTGTTTTTATATGCTACTCTCTTGCGTGAAAGAGGGAGGCATACAGGGTTAGCTAACAGTGCAGCGCAGTATTGTACTGTCCACTGTTTTTATATGCTACTCTCTTGAGTGAAAGAGGGAGGCATACAGGGTTAGCTAACAGTGCAGCGCAGTATTGTACTGTCCACTGTTTTATATGCTACTCTCTTGCGTGAAAGAGGGAGGCATACAGGGTTAGCTAACAGTGCAGCACAGTATTGTACTGTCCACTGTTTTTATATGCTACTCTCTTGCGTGAAAGAGGGAGGCATACAGGGTTAGCTAACAGTGCAGCACAGTATTGTACTGTCCACTGTTTTTATATGCTACTCTCTTGAGTGAAAGAGGGAGGCATACAGGGTTAGCTAACAGTGCAGCGCAGTATCGTACTGTCCACTGTTTTTATATGCTACTCTCTTGCGTGAAAGAGGGAGGCATACAGGGTTAGCTAACAGTGCAGTGCAGTATCGTACTGTCCACTGTTTTTATATGCTACTCTCTTGCGTGAAAGAGGGAGGCATACAGGGTTAGCTAACAGTGCAGCGCAGTATTGTACTGTCCACTGTTTTTATATGCTACTCTCTTGCGTGAAAGAGGGAGGCATACAGGGTTAGCTAACAGTGCAGCGCAGTATTGTACTGTCCACTGTTTTTATATGCTACCCTCTTGCGCTAAAGCATTAATCCTTTGTTCACTAATTCAAAAATAAGTCATTCGCAACATAAATTGACCAAAAACCAAAGTCTGCCTAATTCGTAATGATACGATACCAGTACTCCAATTCATGTGTAACATGATTTTAACAGACAAATCTTGAATCGGCATTCTGCAAAAGCTATAACAATAATTATCCAAATATGCAATATGACAATAAAACAAGAGGCAATTGAAATTACACTTGGTATCTAAACCAGTCTTTATTTTCTTACTGCGTGTTTGATACAAAAACCAGAGATGTAACAGGTATTTATCAAGTGATGCGGGGGTGGCAGTTGGCAGGGGCCACAGCCCCCCCCCCTGTCAGTCAGGTATGGAAATGAACCCAATTGGGGGGAAACTTTGGGGATAACCTATTATGGTGGACTAAGCAAGGCAAAATGTTTTGAACAATCAGGGGATCAAGACACCTGCCTCCACTCTTTTGAAAACCTGGTGATGCCACTGTCTGAAAATTGCCAAGCACTTACATGTGGCATCAAATATTTGTGGGAGCTACGGGGTGTCATCCCCTATAAAAATGGGTTTTTTTTTGCTCTTTTTATGCTAAAATATCATTCAATTCCAGAAATGTTAAACAAAAACAAAAATACACACAAAATCTACCCTCCATCCATAGACAGTATCTACAGTACTACTGCTTCCAGTGGCATAGCCAGCACTTTTTCAGATGGGCAAAGACAAGGCAAGCCACTTTTACAACTTTTATGGGGGCAAACTTTGTCGACAATGGCTAGAAATGGGCTAAAAAGGACTAAAACATCTTGCATATCAGGGCGGCCAGTATCGCTCAGGGGTGCAAGACTTCTCAAAGGGGGTCAGCTACCCCCCCACCCCCATCCCTTGTCTATGCCACTGACTGCTTCTAGATTTTGTTTATTATTTTTATTCATTTCAACATCATTATTCAAATCATCGTCACTACCGGTATCTGATAGTAAATAAAACCGGTCATCCAACTGATCTTGGGGACAGCAGTTACTAGTTATATTTTACTATCAGATACCAGTAGTGCTGATTTCGCTGATTTTGCTTCTGAGGACGCCCTCAATATTTTTCAAAATTCAGTTTTTTTACATGTGTAGTGTTGAAGTTAAAACTAATTCATTTTATTTACCACTACGCATGAATATCCACTCATAATGTTAACGATGTTTTTGATAAATACTAATAAAGAGCCTGATCCTTGGCTTTTTTTGAGCTGTGTATAATAATTTTGGTATCATTTTAAAGCTTGTTGTCTAGTACATTTATATTAAACTCACAAAATGTCAAAATACGACTTGTTCCTGGTTAGAGCGAGTCAAAAACTTCTTTACAGTGTTGCAAATAGACCCTATGCAATGGTATGACAATTGAAATAGCAGCCATGTTGGAGAAGACAGAGTGACATGTCTCTAGATCGATTCCATTCATGCCTGTTTTATTGGGTTATTCCAGTTGCTTTGGAAGACATGACTTTAATCCTCCACACAGGGGTGGGGGTGTAGATTTCAAATGGAGTCATCCATTCAGGTAAACCCATTTGAAATTCACACTCCATGTGTGGAAGATTTCAATTGTAATAGCCCATTGTATTATCATAGAAAATTTCCCCAAAGTCCCCTTGGAGGTCAGAATTTTTTTACATGGGCCATTCAGGCCTAAAAAACTACCAACAGAAAAAAGAAAAAAAATTATTTGTTCTTTCCATAATTTCCAACACTGCACCTGAAGAGCTCTTGCCGTGGCAGAGAAAATATCTTACCCTTCCCAGAATCCTTTGCAACATGATGCAACACCTTATTTCATTAAATGAAACTCCCATACAGGTTAAATTTGGTTTCATTTTGAAAATATACGGCTAAACATGGGTTGATGGGTCGATATTTTGAATTATCTGGATGTGCTCTGTTCATTTCATCACTTTTGAACCATGCAGCACTACCTATAGCAAATCAGTACAGAAAATTGAAATGGGAGAAATGCATTATGGGAAGTGTAAGATATCTTCTATCTGTTGCCGTGGCATAACACTGAAAATTGACAATTAATCTTGCAGTTTCCAAGATCTAACCTTGTTAGTAATGTATACTTTGATCAGCTGGTAATCGGCGGGCCTTTTAACATCGCAGATTAATATCAAAATATTTTATTTTCAGAATTCTCTTGGTCGGGCTGATGTCAGAAAGGGGAAATAGCCTTGTAAAACCAGTGTGCGCATGCGCAGTTCCCCTTTCTTGAGCTGGTTGCTATGCGCGCACTTGTGCAAAGGGGACAATGTTCCTGGATGTCCGACCGAGTGAATTGTTTTGTGATATCTCACCATAAGCATCTAATTACTTTCTTTTTCAATTTCAATTCAAGAAACTTTCTTGAACACACAAAATATAGACCAGACATCTACTTTTCGGCATAGTGGTAAAAGCCTAATATTTCCCGCCTATTACGAGCTGATCAAACTATACAGTCCTTCATTCCATCAATGCCCGCACATGGAATGCACTGCCGCCTCACATTCCAGGAATTATGAAACAGGCCAGCTTCAAAAACAAGGCTATCTTGGCGCCAACCTGTCAGCTTTATCATTGATTTAAAAAAACAGCTCAGTTTGCTTAAAATACTTGTAGGTTAATGAACGTGTATTACTTGTTGGGAGAGAAATTAAAATCATGCATGCGCGTTGATGTTGATGCATCTAATGCACAAGCCCCGAAGTGGGGAGTGCATTAAATGAATCAACATCAGCGCAAGTACATTATTTTGTCTAATTTCTTGAGCAACAAGTAATACACGTTCATTAACCTATTTCATACACGAGAAGAAAAAACAAACCCTATTTTTGCTATTTTTATAACAAAATTATTACTAAAAGTGTTAGAAAATAATAAGCAAATATAACTGCACCAACCTGCAAGAAAAATTATAGAGACAATCAATGTATGGTTTGGATTTTTCTAATGCTTGCCCTGACTGGTTCTTGTTATGTAAGAGTGTATGAAAGAACATTCATACGCTGACCCTGATGATGTATAACTTTGATGACGTAAGCACGAAAATCCTCTCATCAGTCGCATGAATACCGAGAATGTCTTCCGTAGAGTTAAACTTATCAACTGTTGTTTAGCGATGGCGCCAACCACACGTCCACTTTTGCGATTCCTCAAAGAGTTCTCTGTCGGTGTTGGTTGCCGATAGAAATACAAATGCCGTACGCAGTCGCATATTACTACGTACGATGCGTTTGGTGGACATGCTGTGAATTTGCGTTCTTGCTTGGAGGCTTGCACGTAACCAAGGGCGTTGAACGTGTTTATGTGTTGCCAAGGTTGCGGGATGTCATCAGTTGGTTGTTGTGGTTGCCATATAAGGCCGTCGACGTCATGGCGTAGACATATGCATGGTGGTAAGGAGGGGTCGAGTTGTGCTGTAAAAAGGCACTGGTAACTGCCAATGTGTACCTGTATACAATCAGAAAACACCCAAATGTATTAGGAATACACCCAAATGTATTAGGAATACCCCAATGTATTAGGGGTGGTTTGTTCCTGACCCAGGGACTACTTTTAACTTAGCACCCCCCAAAAAAATCTAAATCTCGCAAAGATTTTAAAATTTAATTTGCAATACCATTTTTCCCCTCTCTTTTTATAATGAGATATTTTCACTAATTTAAAGTGCTTATCACATAATTCTACCAACAAATGCTTCTTAAACATATTTTTATTGACATTGTTGTGTATTTTTCTTTAAAAAAATTCAATTGGTCAATTTCTCCAAGACAAATGTGCACTGCCAGTGTTCGAATTTAGGAAAAATAAATGGTTGTCCCACGGACAACCAGATTATAATTTCTGGTTGTCCGTCTAAGTTTTTGGTTGTCCGTAGGCCTACAAATGTGAATTTTGGCTAGATTTATGGTTGTCCGATGCACAACCGAATCAGTATTTTTGGTTGTCCGGCGACTTTTTTAGTTGTCCCGGGCAACCGGACAACCAAAATTTCGAACACTGTGCACTGCAAAACAAACACGCAAGGCAGTTTTTGAAACATACTAATTATTTTTTGCCTTAAAGGGTTAACAGCACATCTGGATTTATTCATAAAAGCGTTACACAAGCTCAGCATTTTATGGCATAACATAATCTATGATAATAAAAGTATCCAACTCGCCAAGGTCCTGGTCATCTAAAAGAACATAGTGATATGTAAGGACAAGGTTACCTGCCCAAATCCTAGTATAAACATTTAGTAATTGTTGGTATTTAGTTCCTACACAAACCTGCCAGTTGACCAGGCCAATGCTTTTGGACCTTTAACTAACATACCTCTAAATACCCCCAAAATGTCTTGGGAATACACCCAAATGTATTAGGAATACACCCAAGGTGACATACCTCATTCAAGATGGTGTGATTTTCAGCATCATATCTAACCAGTGATGTTTTTTCATCTGTACACATATCACATTCATCTAAATACACCCAAACGTCTTGAGAATACACCCAAATGTCTTAGGAATACACCCAAGTGTCTTAAGAATACACCCAAATATATTAGGAATACACCCAAATGTATTAGGAATACGCCCTAATGTCTTGGGAATAAACCCAAGGTGACATACCTCATTCAAGACAGCGTGATTTTCAGCATCATATCTGACCAGTGATGTATTTTCCTCTGTACACATATCACATTCTTCTAAATCATTTGCACCAATACCTGTTCCTCCAGACGACGGGTTTGGATCCGCATCCTAAAATGAACAACAATAATAATAACAAGGGATTTATAGAGCGCTCATTTCAAAAGTCTCTGAGTGCTGTACATAAAAAGAAAGAACCATGAAAAATAATGCATACAAAAGTGTGTCTGATAAGTCTGCTGTAGTAAGATGTTCAAGTTGCTCATGTATGCGGCTGGCTAGGTCTGGATCTACAATATACTGCCCTCTATGGTCGCCTATGACCAGGTCTGCCCACATTAGCCCTTACCCCACAAACAAACAAATAAACAAACAAACAAATTCACATACATACCAAGTCTGCTGTAGTAAGATGTTCAAGTTTCTCATGTATGCGGCTGGCCTGGTCTGGGTCTACAATATACTGCTCTCTATGGTCGCCTATGACCAGGTCTGCCCACATTAGCCCTTACCCCACAAACAAACAAATAAACAAACAAACAAATACACATACATACCAATTCTGCTGTAGTAAGATGTTCAAGTTTCTCATGTATGCGGCTGGCTAGGTCTGGGTCTACAATATACTGCCCTCTGTGGTCACCTATGACCAGGTCTGCCCACATTGGTCCTTCTTCTCGTTTAGTTAACATCACCTCCAACCTTTGAAAAGAAAGCAAACATAATGGCACTTTTTAGGTTAAAATGGCAAAATATCAGGTTAATTTGGTCAGAAACACACGCAAAAAAACTTAAATATCAGTGCGGTCACCACCCACACATGGGGAGCAAGACTTTTCACAGGGGGGCAAGGGGTAAGTTTCCCCCCTGTGAAAAGTCTTGGCTACACCACCGGCTACACCACTGTTAGCAAGGAATTTTAACCGAGTGTTTTATTTAAAAAGTCCCCCATAAATGTGTGCCAAAAATCACTTGCCCCTTCCCATTCTTTACTTGCCAAAAAATTCTGTAAAATGACAAAAATGTAGATTACATGTTGTTGTACCAAGTTGATGAAATATCTCCAAAATGGGCTATTGCACATGAAATCCAAACACCCCCGATGGAAGACATGGCCGTAATCTTCCACACAAGGAGTGTGAGTGCACACAAGGAGGAGTGTTTCAAATGAGGCTACCTGAATGAGTGACTGCATTTGATATTTACACCTTCAGTGTGGGAGATTAAGGTAATGTCTTAGGGGGTTAAGGATTTCAACTGGAATAGCCCTTCACTTACTTTCTTTTATTAAACGTCCACGTGCAAAGTGGAGGATCAACGCTCCTATGCAAAGCGCCCTCAAGTAGCATAACCTTGTCTTTAATACCCAGCTCTAGTCTATCGGCGGTGACATTGAAGTGAATTTCTTGTCTGTTGACGGTTTCTGGTAAAATGAAAGTGACGATGATGTCCTCTTCAGTCTGTGTCCATGTATATAGAGTTTTATCTGTAGAAGAAATGAATAACCAAATTATTTGGTGTTGAATTTGGGTGTATTTGGGAGGCATTTGGGTGTATTTGGGAGACATTTGGGTGGATCTCTTGTCTGTTGACAGTTTCTGGTAAGATGAATGTAATGGTGAGATCCTCTTCAGTCTGTGTCCATGTATATAGAGTTTTATCTGCAGAAGAAATGAATGTCCTCATTACTTGGTATTCCCCAAGGGTCAATCCTTGGGCCATTGTTGCATTTGGGTGTTATATAACTGCCCTGTTCATCAGAATTCTATGATCATGATGATATCTAAGCCTCAGGATATGTGAAATCCAAGTCAAAGAAATCTACCTTTTCCATACACATCCAGAGAAGATATTTTACCCTTCCCAGAATCCTTTGCAGCTAGGTTCCCTTTGTTTTCATGTTGATAACAGACTGGCTAAATATAGGTCAATAATCAAGAAGAAATAAACATACTTTACAAGATCTGGATGTGCTCTGTTACTTGAGGTCCCTTTTGTCACTATCAACCCACGTTGCACTGGACAGCAAATGAGTACAGAAAATTGAAATGGAAGAAATGCATTATGGGAAATGTAAGATATCTTCTTTGATACACACCTTTCGTTTGTTCATTTTGTTCTTCTTCCTTCTTCTTCTTTGCAATTTCTTTTGCCGAATCCTTCACTAACTCAAAGTTGGCTGGGCTTGCAATGAACACACACTGGCCAGACTCATCGATAGCGGCGTATGTGGGCGCTGTTTTTCCTTTGAACTGGCGAGAACGAGTCAACTTGAACTCAGCAGAATCTGGTGAAAACAGAAACATTTGGGTGTATTCCTAATACATTTGGGTGTATTTCTACAACATTTGGGTGTAATTTTGAGCTTTTTGCCTAAGTACTAAGACCCTACATATATATTTAAAGATTTAGAATCAGGCAATATCATTTGGCCATTCCAGTTGAAATCCATACACCCCCTACAAGATATTTTTATTTTCCCATAATTCACATGAAATCACACAAGCATAAATTTTTAAAAACAAATAAACAAAGGTCAAACAAACAAATTATGGAGGGGATGACCAGAAGGCCAGTCACCCCTTTAACAAAGAAATGTTACCATCAAAAAAAGTAAAAACAAAACAAAGCATAACAAACAAACGAGAAACACAATGCTCAAGAATCTCCCTATGGAAGACATGGCCTTAATCTTTAATCTTATGTGAATTTCAAATGGAGCTGCCCATTCATGGTCGTCTGCTTCAAAATGGGTTATTCCAGTTGAAATCTATACAACCCTATAGAGGCTCTGCATGAAATTATTGATCGGCTCCAAACAAAGAATTTGAACCGGTATCCTTCACCGTAGTTATGGCGGAGTACAGGCCATTCAATCAAATGTTGTCATCAACCTATTTGATCGTAGTGCAGGGTTATGTGTGTGAGACGAACTGTCACGGTAGATTGCAATCATGCTTTTGTTGAATGCATTTGAGTAGTCTGCCATATTTTCGGATGATACGTCACATGCATTGCCTCTATGACATGAATACGGTATCTCACACAGGGAGTGTGAATTTCAAATGGGGCCACCCATTCAGTGTTGTCTGCTCCAAAATGGGTTATTCCAGTTGAATCCATACATTCCTGAGGAAGACATGACCTCATATTCCACACAGGATTTCAAATGGAGTCATCCATTCAGGTAGACTATGCCATAGTCGATTTTTGATAAATAAAAATATGTTATTTAATCATTATGAACGCATTCAGTTGATCTCGAAATTATACTGATATTATTTTATTACATCAAAATACTAGTAAATGGTTATGAAAAGGTTTAGGCCTATATAATTATATTAGTGACAGTAACAGTAAAGTATATAGTAGGCTTATTGAATGCAACATATTATGATGGCACTTTAAAGGTGAACCTCATTGAAAATAAAGTTATATATCAATGGAAAGCTTATGATGCCAGGAAGCAGAAAAGAATATTTTTTATTTGCCTAATGCACCAGGATAGACATAATCTCCATGCAAAGATTGGATATTGGCACCCCCCCTAAATTACAAAACGAAATCGTTCAAATTGGGCGCTTTCGATGATGACGCCAACACGGGACACACAGTTACTTCCGGGTTTGATTGTAAACACAATGTCCATGCATTACTGTGGCATGCATCGGGCCAATGCACGAACTCAGTCATTGCCAACTTACTTTACATGAAAAATATCTTCAATAAAATAAGAATAACATGAAGGAAACATCATGATCAAATCAAGAATGAAGTTCCTGAATAAAGTGTGTGATTAAAAATGGGAAAAGTGCTGGCCGGGGTAATTTGGGATAGGCCAAGCCATCCACGATATGCAGGGAATATTACAGTAAAGCACGAAGAGCGAAGATTCACCGAAGAACCGTAATGAAAACAGATTGCAAAAAATAACTGCTAGTGCTACCAGTTCAGATCGTCACACCAAGTTGAGATGAACTTATCACAATGAGAAAATGAAGGAATAGAATAAAGTACATGTACGGGATTTTTTAATTATTTCTTAACTTTACAACCAGTCATGTATGATAGCCGAACTCGTAAATACATACGGGGCGGGGTGAACTCACTCAGTCGCCGAGTGTTCCGTATCCGCGACTGTACGTACTGTACTTGCAGACAAAATGACCGATTTGATATTCACATTCTGATATTTCCAACTTATTGCTACTTCATCAGCAAAATTTATTCCTGTAGATGTTCCAAATATGAGGGAACGATTGATCAAATCTGCTGAAACACGGCGCAACTTGAACTTGTGCTACCGGAGAGACGGTTTAGTCGCTGTGTTTGCCCACCTTGATCGTGCGCTGCTGCCTGTAATTTCTTCAGCATAAAAGCAGCAATTTACGCATCGTGTTCGGTAATCCATAAAACATGAATGTTTCACTTTTTCAGTACACTGATGGTAGTATCATTAAAAGAATCGTGACACAAGTGACAATATTTTAATTTTATTCAGATTTCAGAATTCCATCAAATAACGGTCTACTAAGCCTATATTGTATTTATTTTATAATAAAGTATGTGTTTCTATCAATCGTGATTGTGTGGAAAGAATGTACCGGAGAATGTATTACTGCAATGCGCTATAATATGAAAACCTTTATGGGCTGGATTTGATGAAATCGGCGTTTTTTTTAATTAATTTTTTGATTACTACAAGACAATATTTTTAAAAATCAGATATTTTTAAATGAATCAAGAATAGGGAATGTCACAAACAAATTATTTAATTTGTTATTCGATCATGTTTATTCAGTCCATGACATGAACGGTATACGGTAGCAGCAATCATTTGCGCATGGAATTGATCCCAGCGCGAAATTCAAACTCAATGACCCAGTTATACCCAGCCAGTTATGACTGATTTTGTCAAAAATTTACGGGACATTTTCGTGTTGACAATAATTCTATTATTTCTAATATATATATAGAAGGAATCAGCAACTTGAAGATTCTTCTCATTTCAAGCTTTATTGTGAAAATCAGACTTGCCGGGCAGCTTGCAAAGTACAGGAAGCAAGTCTTGTTTACATGTTTCCGAGTAGGATCACGTGATCACGAACCCTGAGCTTACGCCACGAGCATTCTCAAGGTCAAAGACGATTGATTTGGGTGCTTTTTGGCGCCTTAAAAAGACCAAAAATTCATTCATTTTTTAATTTGTCAGCTTTATTGGTCATCAAAAAATCGGAAAAAATTATTTTTAATATCCTGATATCATAAGCTTTCCATTGATATATAACTTTATTTTCAATGAGGTTCACCTTTAATACTGAACACGGAGGCTGCTCAACCAGTGCTCGATGTTCTACAAGATCCATTTTAGCCTGGTGAACATAGCATTCCCATCTTGTGTCATACCAGCCACCCGACAAGGAAGAGCAAACAACATCTTGAGCTATCATAACATCCAATCTCGTGTGAACACCTACAAGTATTCGTTCTTTGTCCGAACCATACCCATCTGGGAACGTCTACCAACCACAGTGGTTCAAGCATCTTCTATCAGACAGTTTTAGACGCTGGCCCTTCCAGTGCTGAGGACGATGCAACCGCACTCACAAATCTTGTACGTACAAGACGCGCTCATGCACCTAGTACACAAAGCGCCGCATAGTTGTGTACAATGTAGTTATTAATGGTAATGCCACATGCCCGGAGGATTTAAACCATAACGAGATCTGGGCGACCAATCACAAGCCATATCCATTTAAAGATGCATTACATCATGGCTAATTTTAGTGGGCCAGAAATCCGACAATCTCATCCATAGACAACCGTGTTAAACTTGTTAACCGCAATCCAAAGTAAGTAGTCCACTTGGGAAGCCAACAAACAGAGGTGATTAAAAAGATCAGATGTGAAAATCTATCAATTGTGCACAAATTAATTAAATCAGAGTTTTAAGAGTATGCATATAAATGGGCAAGTGGACTATGGAGAAGTCTACCATTCAGGTAACTTATTTTGGAGCAGACAACCCTAAATGTGTGCCTCCATTTGAAATTTGTATAGGGGATGTATGGATTTCAACTGGAAAAGCCCATTTGGCATGTCCATGGATCATTGTCATTTCGCTTCTTTTGACATATGCTCCATTGAACCTCTCAAAAAACAATAATATTTAACAAAGGTGTTGTATTATGCCCTAAAAATGTTTGATTGCCCTTTTCCAACCGACCCAAAAAATATTTAAAAAATCAGTCGGTTTTTTTTAAAAGTGGAAATGTAGCTTTTTAAACATTTTGATGCAGTTCTCAGCCCTACATGTAAATATTGGTAAAATTTAGAGGTGTAGACCCAATCTATTCACCTATAGACGTCAATGGCTGATTCACCGCCGTACATGGGAAAATTGAGAGCTGGATGTATACCGGGTAATTCCCTACCAGGATATATTGTAAAATGTTAAAGGCCGCCGAGCTATTTTTTAATATGCTTTACTCTGCAATATAAATTCCACCAAGCTCTGCTATAAAGTATCCGAACAAAAGTTGGAACAATTTTTACAAGTTCAGCATGTTCCAGTGGTATTTTAGTATTCTTTGGGAATCTTAAAAAAAAAATCTGACCTACCAACCTGAATAAATTTTACATTTGAGTGTATTTCTGAGACATAAGGCGACAAAAAAAGAAGACCCTGTTCTACGGGCCCGACGGACCCAGAGTTTGAACAAATTGGGAAAAAAATTTCCTGTACAAATGAATGGCGACCCAAATTTCGGAAATTTCAGGATCAAATTTTTTTTTTGAATTTTCGCAAATTGCTAATTATTTACAGATTTTGGTGATTTTTGGGTCATTTCAAAAAAAAAAAAAAAAAAAGGCTGACCCTACTTGAAAGGTCGCCTTAGAACAGTGTTTCTTTTTTTCGTCGCCTAAGGGTGCATTTCCGAAACATTTGGGTGCATATCTGAGACATTTGGGTGTATTCCTAATACAGTTGTATTACAGGTGTAAATAGATTTTACCTGATTTCTTTGAGATGCTAAACCACTCCAAGATCACTTCATAAGTCACCTGCGATGATGACGACTTCTTTGCATCCTGCGATGACGACTTCTTTGTATCCGTCTTACTGCTATCTGTTGTCATCTCTTCCTCCGCCTCCCTTCCTTTCTTTTCCTTCATATCAGTACTATCATCTGTTTTCATCCCTTCTTCCTCCTCTCTTGTTCCTTCATCTATTTTCTTCCCTTTCTCCTCAATATGTAGGACCAGACAATGCACAACACGAGATGAGTCACTGACGTTTGATGTGGAATGTAAAATGGTGAACGGTTTGCTGTCACTGGAGAGTTCTTGATGGAACAACACCTGTAGCATGGATTTGGGTGTATTTGAGACAAAAAGGAATTTTGGGTGTATTTCTGACACATTTGGGTGTATTTCTGGCAATTGTTGTGGAATGTAAAATGGTGAATGGTTTACTGTCACTGGAGAGGTCTTGATGGAACAACACCTGTGGCATGAATTTGGGTGTATTTGAGACATTAAGAGGTGTACAGTATTACTAGCACATTTTGGGTGTATTTCTGACACATTCGGGTGTATTTCTGGCATTTGTTGTGGAATGTAAAATGGTGAACAGTTTACTGTCACTGGAGAGCTCTTGATGGAACAGCACCTGTACCATGGATTTGGGTGTATTTGAGACAAAAGAGATATTACTAGCACATTTTGGGTGTATTTCTGGCACATTAAGGTGTATTTCTGAATTTTGAGACATCTGTGGTATGAACAAGTTCCCTGCTAACAAGCCTGGAAATAAGCAGGCACACAGGAGCCATTTACCCAGTGGTAAGTACATTTGGGTGTATTCCTAACACATTTGGGTGGGTTCCTAACACATTTGGGTGTATTTCTTATACATTTGGGTTTATTCCTAAAACAATAGCGTGTACCCGTACTCCTAATACATTTGGGTGTTTTCACATTACATTTGTGTGTATTCCAAATACATTTGGGTGGATTCCTAATACATTTGGGTGTATTCCTAATACATTTGGGTGTATTCCTAATACACTTGGGTGTATTCCTAATACATTTGGGTGTATTCCTAATACACTTGGGTGTATTCCTAATACATTTGGGTGTATTCCTAATACACTTGGGTGTATTCCTAATACATTTGGGTGTATTCCTAATACATTTGTGTGTATTCCTAATACCTTTGGGTGCATTTTGTCACAATGGCTCATATGTAACGAAAGATGCAGTTTTGAAAGTTGCACTGCGTCCATTCAACTCTTTAAAAAATGCAATTGGCATGACCCCTCCCACACCCACCCACCCCACACTCACCTTCCAATGTACTCCATCCTCTGTGTCTCGTCTGCCGGTATCTAACACATATAATGTCCCAGCTCCGTCAGATAAAACACACAAATCAGCAGAAGGAAAATGCATGGTGACATTATGTCGATGACATTTCTTGATGTCGTTGAATCGTGGAATATTGAACACTTCTCGCGGAAGACTTAGGTCCGACTCCTGCAATTAAAATGTCAAATGATTCTTTTGTTAACTAGTCCTTATTGTAGGCACCGGAGTTTCAAGCGCGATTTAAAACGGCAAAATGCACTGGTCACTTTTCAAAATGCGCGAAAATGCGCCAAAAAATAGGTCAAAATGCGCTAAAATGCGCGATCGCCTGTTTTCAATGCAAAACACGAAAAAAACATCGGTAAAACAATGGCATGTCAATCAATTACTTAACGACTTCCGTTCATTTCAGTTTCTGGAAAAATAAAAATAAAGATGGCGACCATCACAAATCGTCGATCGAAATGTCGAAAGCAAGGGCAAATTTCCCCACATTATGCTTGGTTTAATGATCGTTATTTGTATTTTGATGTACATAAGTGAAGTTAGGACCAATATTGCGTGAATTTTGTTGTAAATGCTGCCGATTTGGGGCATAAAATCGTAAGTTTTAACTTTAAGCTTATCGATGGGTCAAAATCGTGAACATTCTCGATGGAATCCAAAATGCGCTTTGGACACCCAAATGCGCGCTTTTGCGCGAACTGCGCGAAACTCCGGTGCCTACCTTATTGTTACGATTTGGGTACCATAGTTTATCTTTAGAAAAAATTAATTTTGTATAATTTCAGAGACATTTGAGTGTATTTCTAGACATTTGGGTGTATTTCTAGACATTTGGGTGTATTTCTAGACATTTGGGTGTATTTCTAAACATTTGGGTGTATTTCTAGACATTTGGGTGTATTTCTAGACATTTGGGTGAATTTCTAAACATTTGGGTGTATTTCTAGACATTTGGGTGTATTTCTAGATGTATTTGGGTGTATATCTAAACATTTGGGTTAATTTCTGAGACATTTGGGTGTATTTCTGAGACATTTGGGTGTATTTCTGAGACATTTGGGCGTGTTTCTAGACATTTGGGTGTATTACAACTGGATGTATAATTTCTGAGATATTTGGGTGTGTTCCTAATACAATTGGTTGTATTTGTGAGATATTTGGGTGTATTCCAAATACAACTGCAAACCTGCTAACCTACCAAAATCTGAAAGAGGGACATTGAGGCCAAACCTTGTACATGTACTCAAACCATGTACCAACAAATTCAAAGACTTGCGGTGTACAATACTTTCACAATTCAGGGAAGGTATTGCTGGTCTGAATTTATATATTAGACTTTATTTCAACACGGAAAG
Organism: Amphiura filiformis; assembly: GCF_039555335.1. Lineage (NCBI taxonomy): Eukaryota > Metazoa > Echinodermata > Ophiuroidea > Amphilepidida > Amphiuridae > Amphiura > Amphiura filiformis. The sequence goes on from NC_092629.1 coordinate 97,502,639, forward strand.
CCCAATTCAACCAAAGTTGTTCTTCCTTGGGGCCGTGCATAAACAAACATACATGTACAAAATAACAAACAATTACAAAAGCTTATTATCTAGGCTTAAACATATTACAATCACAAAATTATTAATTGTCAAAAGCCATTATGATACTCTTATGGTTACTACCATGCTTACAGGCATGTCATTATGTTTTTTTTAGATTATTTTTAATAGTATATAATGTTGGAGAATTTTGGATTTTATTTTCTAGTTCATTCCAGCTTACAGCACCTCTATAAGACAGACTGCGCTTTTTGTACTCTGTTCTTGGCAGGGGTATAGTTACATTACTTTGGCTTTGACGGAAATTATAACTGTTGTTTACATGACTGAAAATATGACCCAAATAAGGAGGTGCAAGATGATTTAAGATTTTGTAGGTTAAAATTAAACAATTTGAGTTTTGTCTGTCAATTAAAGGTTTCCAGTTAAGTTCAGCACGAACATCTCTGCTAGGTGTGTCCCATTTTGCACCACAGCAGACGATGGTGGACTACATTATTCACTGTGGCAACAGCCAATATCGTAAACAAAACAGACAATATGACGGCAACACTGCCTGGACATTGGACGCCCGTGCTGAGTTGTGTTTTTAGCTCTATTGGCCCCGTTACAGAAAAAAAATGCACAAAATATATTTCTCAGTGAATGTATAAATTTTCACACAAAAATAAATATTTTTGGATTCAAAATAACTGTGAAGAAAAAAAATTATAGCCGGGAGTGAGCGGGACTCGATCTCGGGACCCTATGCACCGCAGGCGAGACCCGCTACCATTAGACCAAGCGAACCGTGATACACAATGGGGAAATTTTAGGTATATATCATAAACATACCGTGCGTTATTCATACAAAACATTCAAAAAACAGTACTTACAATGAGGTTCACTGGCGAACCTCAACGGATTTAGACTGATAAAATAGTGCTTAAAGGTGAACCTCATTGAAAATAAAGTTATATATCAATGGAAAGCTTATGATGTCAGGAAGCAGAAAAGAATATTTTTTATTTGCCTAACGTATTAGGCTAGACAAAATATCCATGCAAAGATTGGATATTGGCACCCCCTAAATTACAAAACGAAATCGTTCAAATTAGGCGCTTTTCGTTGATGACGCCAGCTCGGGACACACAGTTACTTCCGGTTTGATTGTAAACACAATGTCCATGCATTACTGTGGCATGCATCGGGCCAATGTACTAATTAAGTCATTGTCAACTTACTTTACATGAAAAATATCTTCAATAAAATAAGAATAACATGAAGGAAACATCATGATCAAATCAAGAATGAAGTTCCTGAATAAAGTGTGTGGATAAAAATGGAAAAAGTGCTGGCAGGGTGATTTGGGATAGGCCAAGCCATCCACGATATGCATAGGGAATATTACAGTAAAGCACGAAGAGCGAAAATTACCAAGAACCGGAATGAAAACAGATTGCAAAAAATAACTGCTAGTGCTACCAGTTCAGATCGTCACACCAAGTTGAGATAAACTTATCACAATGAGAAAATGAAGGAATAGAATAAGGTACATGTACAGGATTTTTAATTATTTCTTAGCTTTACAACCGGTCATGTATGATAGGCGTAACTCGTAGATACATACGGGATGAACTCAGTGACTCAGTCGCCGAGTGTTCGGTATCCGCGACTGTACTGTACTTGCAGACAAAATGACCGATTTGATATTCACATTCTGATATTTCCAACTTATTGCTACTTCATCAGCAAAATTTATTCCTGTAAATGTTCCAAATATCAAGGAACGATTGATCAAATCAGCTAATACACAGAGAAGTGCTCCCGGAAGACGAAGGCTAGCGCTGTTTGGGCATATCCGCCTCGCAGACATCAGCTCCTGCAATTTCTTTAGTATTTCGCTACTACCATCATCCATACAATACAACAATTATATGGATGTTTTTCTTTTTCAGTAGGGCTACACCGATTGTGCTATCATCAAGAACTGTGACAGAAATGACAATATTATAATTTAGATTTCAGAATTCCATCAAATAACGGTCTACCAAGCCTAAATTGTATTTATAAAGTATTTGTTTCTTTCAATTGCCAATTCATGGACAGAATATTTTCCGCAATTAATGATATCCGACCGGGGGATGATCACGGCGCTAGATATGAAAACCTTTTTATGAGCTGGATTTAATGAAATCTTTTTTTGATTACTGCAAGACAATATTTTTTAGCAATCAGATATTTTAAAATGAATCAAGAACAGGGAATGTCACTTGATAAGCAAGTATTTAATTTGATGTTTATATTATTATGCCATGACCGGTCACCGGTCGCAGCAAAAGCATTTGCGCATGGAATTGATCACAGCGCCAAATTCAACTCAATAACCCAATTATACCCAGCCAGTTTCGACTGATTTTGTCCAAAATTTACGGAAAATTTATGTGTTGACAATAATTCTATTATTTGCAACTTGAATATTCCTCTAATTTCAAGCTTAATTGCGAAAATGCATACAAAAGCAGACTTGATCAAATCTGCTGCAACACACACCGCACCGCAATTGCTATACCGTAGGACGAACTTGGCGACTCGCTGTGTTTGTGCATATCCACCTTGGTCGGGTAAACGCTATTTCTTCAGCAGCAATTTACGCATCGTGTTCGATATAAATCCATAAAACATGAATGTTTTACTTTTTCAGTACCGTACACTGATTGTACTCTCATTAAAGAATCGTGACACAAGTGACAATATTTTAATTTTATTCAGATTTCAGAATTCCATCTACTAAGCCTCAATTGTACTTATTTTATAATAAAGTATGTTTCTTTCAATCGTGATTGCATGGAAAGAATGTATTTACCGCAATGCGCTAAATATGAAAACCTTTATGGGCTGGATTTGATGAAATCTGCGTTTTTTTTAATTAATTTTTTGATTACTGCAAGACGATATTTTTAAATATCAGATATTTTCAAATGAATCAAGAATAGAAATGTCACAAACAAGTATGTAATTTGTTTTTCGATCATGTTTATTCAGTCCATGACATGAGCGGTAGCAGCAAGTTTGCGCATGGAATTGATCCCAGCGCCAAATTCAAACTCAATTACCCAATTATACCCAGCGAGTTATGACTGATTTTGTCAAAATTTACGGAAAATTTATGTGCTGACAATAATTCTATTATTTCTAATATATATAGAAGGAACCAGCAACTTGAAGATTCCTCTAATTTCAAGCTTTATTGTGAAAATCAGACTTGCCGGGCAGCTTGCAAAGTACAGGAAGCAAGTCTTGTTTACATGTTTCCGAGTAGGATCACGTGATCAAGAACCCTGAGCTTACGTCCACGAGCATTCTCAAGGTCATAGACGATTGATTTGGGTGATTTTTGGGCGCCTAAAAAAAAAAAAATTCATTCATTTTTTTAATTTTTCAGCTTTAATGGCCATCAAAAAAATCGGAAAAAATAATTTTTAGTATCCTGACATCATAAGCTTTCCATTGATATATAACTTTATTTTCAATGAGGTTCACCTTTAATAACATACGTACAGTTTTGGAATAATTTGAGACATTTTTGTGTTTACGTGTAAAACCAATGACAACGTCAAAATTCAGCCAATCTTGGCCGGCCCCCCCTGCACCACAGATAGTTCTTGCAGCCCTGTTTTGAATAACTTGAAGTTTCTTTGAAACAGTAACACCACAATTTCCCCATACAACATTACAATAATCTAAGTGTGGCAGAACAATAGCATTATACACAGTACATAAAATATCCTTAGGGAGACAATTTGCCCTGCATTGTTTTAGCATGAACATACCTTTTAGGCTCTTTTTACGTACATTATTGATTTGCTCATTCAAATGTGTCATCAATAATTACACCCAGATGTTTACATTTATTAACTTTCCTAATAGTTGCATCATTTATGCTGATAGATAATTCTTTAACACTGTTCTTAATTGTATTGAGTCTTTGTCTAGATCCTATTAGCATAAATTCAGTTTTATCAGTATTAAGACTAAGTTTATTACTTTGTAACCAATTATTTATAATTTTAAATCATTATTAATACATTCCATGATATCATTTGGCGAGTTAGAGGCATAGTACAGCACGGTATCATCAGCATACATATTAACTTTACAATGAGAAACACAATTTGGTAAGTCATATATAAATAAGAAAAGTGAGTGGTCCGTCAATTGAGCCCTGGGGCATTCCACAAACAGTTTCTTTAAAGTCTGAAAGTGTCCCATTTACAGATGTACATTGGGTGCGACCCGAAAGATAATTATCACATTAGACTAAAGAGATTCTATAGCAAAATTTTAAAGTAAAATTTGCATTATTTTCTGCTGTTCTTACATTTAAATTTGCCATCACTGAAATTTTGAGAAAGTAGGACTGTCCCTCTTTTTCACTTTGAAACCCCCCAAATGAGGGACAGTTGGCAGGTCTGCAATTGGGTGTATTTTCAAGATATTTGGGTGTATTTCTGTGACATTTGGGTGTATTCTATACTTACTAATATAACCCTCATCAGCATGATACTTCCAGTGTTATCCACATACAATACATTGCTAGGTTGCCACTGGTCTAATGTTAAGTGGTTTGTAATACCGAATGCCTTGACATGCTGAAGAGTGTACTCGTCATCTCTCAGCTTCACGCTGTCAACTCCTGTATCATAATTAAAATATGCAAATAACACTGCTATTCAAAAGTATCTCATTTTGGAAAATGGATCGCATTTTGTAATCATCTCAAATTGAATAGAATCATTGGCGTACGCAGGGGGGGGTGTTACGGGTGTGAAACACCCCCCTTGGATTTGTCCAAAAAATTTAAATGGGGGAGAAAAGGCAAAGAAAGAGAGAGAGCGACAGAGAGAGAGAGATAGAGAGAGGAGAGAGAGAGGGGGGGAGGGGGAGAGAGGGGGAATGGGAAGAGGAGAGGAGGGAGATGAGCAAGACATGGGACATATTATTACAATTATCATAGGCCTATATATTCCATAACTACCCCACCCACACAAATTTATCTCACCCCTAGGCCTATACCCGGTATTGACCGGCAACGTACGTAAATTGTGTCAATACATGTTAACACCCCCCCACATCATTACACCTTTACCCTGGCATTGTACGTACGTAAAGGTTTTAATTGTTAATTGACATGGATAGGGCCTTATGATGTTAAAACCAACACCTCTCCACATCACACCCCGGACCCTACCCGGCAACATACGTAAAGGTTTAAATTGTGCAAATTGAGTTCGGGCCCTTTTTTCTGTTTGAAGCAATGATTTAAATAGTGTAAAAATTATGCACCAAATGGCTTCAATCGGACCTTCATTTTGTAAATTTTTCGAACTTCTGCAGGAGGCAAAACTCTTGTTCACGAAAGGCTTCATGTACCGTTATTTCACCAATTTTCGGCGTTTTCAAACTAAAATTTTACACACTAATCATGCTAATAGTCCCAAAATGATCCACCAAATCGCTTCAATTAGGTCTTTATAGGGGGGGCAAGATTTTTGGCAGGCCAAAAGGGGGGCAAGCATTTTTGGCAGGTCGAAAGGGGGGGTCAAGCGATTTTTGGCAGGTCAAAAGGGGGGCAAGCAATTTTGGCACAGATATTTTGGGCACTGTTTCTATATTACGCCCTAAAAGGCGTGAGAAAACAATGTTACTGAACACGCTCAATTATGCAAAATTTCCTGCTCGCTACGCCGCATTATATGTTAAGACAATTTAAGGTTTTAAATTGGTTCCCCAAAATCTTGCATGTGTAAGGGGGGGGGGAAAGTTTTTGGCACATCAAAAGGGGGGGGCAAAGGTTTTTTGTCAGTCAAAAGGGGGGGCAAAGGTTTTTGGCTCGGCCAAAGGGGGGGGCAAGCGATTTTTGGCAGACCATTTTGAGAATTCACCCCCCAGTACATATAATTATTGCACCACCCCTTAGGTCTTCATTTTCCAAAAGTTTCTAATTCTGAGGGGGGCACATCCCCCTCAGACTCCCCCCTGCGTCACACAGGCGCGACGGGATGACCGCTACGCGGCCATTTCTTTATTTTAGTATTTTTATCATCCCACCCCCCTTTAAAAATTCCTGCATACGCACATGAATAGAATTGAGACACAATTTGAGATTGAGATATAATCCACCCAATTAGTTTTATTGGGTGCTAACTATATGGTTTGTGAAGTATGGTAATGTATGGAACCAAGTACCGGTACCCAGTGTTTTTTGAGCTTTTCTCCCGTTTTAACTTTAAAGTTTGAAGGGGGGGGGGATTGACAAAATCTTTATCAAGTTTGTAGGAAAAAAATAGAGAATGTAATTTTCAATGTTTCAGAAGTGTTAGCCGAGAATGTGATCATAAATTTAATATACACATTCCTACAGAACAGTGGTTTTATTTAACTCTTAAGCACCAACATTGAGTGAAAAATATGTCAGGTGGCAAATAAAAAACAAGTAGGCTAAAAAAAATTTATGCAAAATACTTTGCACAACAACAGTGTAGGCATACATGTACTCATTTTAGGAATATCCAGCAGGATAGTTGGTTTCATTTTGTTTGCTACTACATGTACTAGTATATAAAATTTAAAAAAAATTAAATAAAAAGAGTTTTGTAATGTGGAAATAAATCATCACAGAGAAAACTGAAACAAAACCCTGATAATGTGGGATACATAAATGTGAAGTATCAATAACACATACTGGTATTGACCTTGTCTTCTTGGCAGAGAAACATGTACTAAATTCCCAATGCTACTTTAAAAATTGGAGCAATTAGGAGCTCTGTCAAAATACAATTTTGGTGATCCCCATCCAACTTCTTTGACCATGAGATGACAAGCTTGTTGTACTAAGCACCAATTATTTTGCAGTTCCGCCATTATGCACTATAATGTGGGAGAGCCTCGAACTGGCAGCATACATGAAAGGAAGAATTATGTAACCTTACACAGAACGTTATGACTAGTTCAATTCCCATTCATGTATGCTGCCAGTTCGAGGCTCTCCCGCATATAGTGCATAATGGCGGAACTGCAAGTAGCTTAATTGGGTGATTATATGATTATGGATCTCATATTGGTACTCAAATTCATTCTCAAATTGCATCTCAATTCTATCCAATTTGAGACGATTTTCAAAATGAGATCCATTTTCCAAAATGAGATAGTTCTGTACAACAGTGTACCACATTTTCTCATAAATACCACTTCCGGTGCATGTTCGTAAATTTTGAGCACATTTTAGGATGTAAAAGACCAGACTTGTGACTGTAGTGTTATCGTCGCCATGTTTTGAATTCTTCCTATAAATAGATGCCGTCAGTGTGACATCATCACCGCGACGTGAGTTCATGGTACCCCGTTTTTACGTACGTAATGGCATTCATGGCCCTAGTGAGGAAGGAACAGGGCCATGATGTTTCGGGCTAAATCTTTTTGATGAAAGTTAGACATGTCCACATTGCTTATTATAGAGGGCGACATTCAATCCAAAAAGTTGTGTCCACAGTAGCTCACAGTCAATGGCTTAACTGTGTAATCCCCATAGGGAAATACAAAATTTGAAATTTGGACACCAGAAACTTGACGACGTAGTCTAAAAAGTGCTGGTACTTTATCCTTGATACAGAAGTCAGCATGCAGTGAAAGTTAGATTTCATAAAATAAAATCGCCTTTGTGTAAAATGGATCATCGTGGTAAAAATGATGCATTACATGCTTTTTTTGTACAGTAAGTCAGTGTAAGGCATTGTCAATGATGGGCGCAGAAAAGTGCAGTTTTTTAAAAACAGACATTTGCCCATAACTTCGCTAATTTTTGACGATCACCTTTTTAAACAAAATAATTTCAATGTGAAATATCCTACTTGAAAATTTTGTGAACATGCCTATGAGAGTCAATCTTTGCCAAGATTGAAGATGTAACTTTGCTACGGAAAGTGCTATGAAAAAAAGGTTTTCAGTTTTGGCTTTCTTTACTCAAGGATGATGCAGTTTGATGGCAAATTTGAATTCACCTGCATGATGGAATACCTACAGTGGTTTTCTTCTTCTTCTTCTTCTTCTTCTTTTTGAAGCTCTACAGAAGCTGCTGTCTTTACCCCGGGGGGCCACTGGTCATTGACAAGGGGGTATCATGCGTGGCCATGGAGTTTCAAAAAGCACCCTAAACAAGTATGTGCAACGACTGAAAATACACCCCTAAATAAGTATAACAAGTGTAATATCCTACCCTAAACAAGTACTGGCGTTTTTTTACCCCTTAGCAAGTAAAACATATATTTTCGACACCCTAAGCAAGTAATAGGCCTACTACTTGAAGCTGCATTTTCATTGATTTCTTTAATAGTAACTCAGAATGGCTCTGCTACCAGGGCAGAATATGAGCTATTTTAAAATTACAAAATAAATGTTACATTATTTTAAGCTGATTTATAGTATCAGAGAGCCTAAGTCTAAGAGGGAATTAAATGAAAAGAAAATTTACAAAACTCTAAGAAAAAAACAACAATGAAGAAAAGAAAATAGAGAAAAAGAAGTCAAGAAATGTTTTTATATCATTTTTGTAGGCCCTATTTAAGTTTCGACAATTTATTCTCCATCCTCCAAATATTATTATAGACCTACAAATCATGTTTCAAAGTGAGACAAAAATCATAAAATAGTGGTCAGATTTTTTTAATGACCTAGGCCTTTATAATATTTGCGAAAAGATGAAAAGTGCATAATATTAATAATCTATTTTAAAAGCTTAAAATGACAACAATTAAGGCCTACTTCTGGAAGGAATCGGATGAATAATAGTGGTATTAGGCCTATTTCATAAGTTGAATAAAGTATTAGGATGAAAATAAGTCAGTAAATAGCGACTGAGGTGCATGGTGCACAATCAGTTCAGCCAAGACCTGCAGGATTCGTGTATGACTGCAGAATTTGATACCAATCCAAAAACGTATTTTAATTCTGCACTAGACTCGCCGAGTCTCATGGACGCCGTTCCTATGTCCATCAGACTCGTATTTCCCATTTTGGATGTCAATGGGAAATACACACTTAACGATTTGCTTGGTTAGAAACTTGAAAAAAATCTTTAAAATTTCATCAATGTATATAAAAGTGGTACCAACCGTATTGTGCTTGCTAATTTAAGACTCGGTTGAAACAAAATTGAGGATCGAAAGCATTTTAGTGTCCAAAAGGCAAAATTATCGTCAAAGTTCTGTCGAAATCGGCACCCTTAAGAAGGGTTCAGAATTCGAATCGAACGAAAATATCCGATCTTTGCGATCAAAAACACAAAATTACAACTTTAAACATACTATTGGCAAAAGACATTATTACCAAACAATACAGAATAGAAAATTTGACATCATTTTCTCAAAATATTGAAAAATTTGCTCACTAGACATCGAAAAATCGCAATCCAATTCCCGCTTCAAACGCTGGGAAACTGAAAGTGCGATAATCGTGACTAATTCTGCACCATATCCATCTTACCTTTTAATATTCATTTGATGTTTTCACAATTTATTCAAAAGTTTAAAATTTGTTTTTTAAATAAAATCAAGATCACTTATTGTGACAAAATTCTGACAAAAATATGATGCTTTTGACGATAATAACATGCATGTTTTTATTTATTTATTTTGTGGATAATAGGCTAGGTCACAGTTCAAATCAATCAATCCTCTGCCGTAGATATTTGTGGTTAAATAATTGTATACAACATGAAAATTAGCTTGAAAATCTTTATTTTTATCCATAATACAAGATAGAAAATTCAAATAATAGTAAAAATATTTTAAAATGAAATTAGAAACTTTGGACTTTATAAAGGAGAATTAAAACTCTTAAAATCAGAGTATACACGTGCTGTGCATACGTACAATGTACATTGTACCATAGCATGTACTACATGTGTACATCACCATTGAATGTTGTAGGGTTGTGTAGCATTGAATGGGTTAATGGAAAAATATTAACAGGGCCAGCTGGGCTAAGTCGGCAATCTTTATGGACTTAAAGAAGAGACTAAACAGAGAACTACACAGTCAAGTCTAGGGATAAACATGAACTTGAAGGACATGAAACTTATGAAGGACTGGAGTCTGGACGGACCCTAAATACGTAAATCTGTTGTGAAAAAGATACCCTTTTTCTCTAATTTCCATGTTTTTGACACCCTATTCACGATACGTCGTACAGTGCCTGATCGTGAAAAAGACCCTTTTACGTGATTTTTGGCCACGCATGATACCCCTTAATTTGTCAATGACCAGTGCCCCCCCCTGGGTCTTTACATCCAGGGGAGCACATTCCATTGGGGATGGTGCAGGGATAAAGGGATTTCCTGTTGCAGTCTTTGTTCAATTGCATGATTGATATATTGGGGAATATTATTATTGCTTTTAAAACTTAAGCTTACCTCCAACATTGATATCGTATATTGGTAGAGAATCTAGCGATAGTTTATAGCCGTCAAAATTAGGGTCTAATAATTCCCGATTCACACTGAGAGACTCTGTGCTCGCCATCTGTCAAATCTTTCTGAAACTGTGCACATACAAGCAAATTTCATACGCAAAACAAAACACCCTACTACGTGTTTTTCTACACGTTTTGCATTCGCTTCGCTTTTTTTTTTCACCTTTGACCTTGAGCTTAGTTTATACGCGATCGCTTTTGCAGGAAAAAAGTGAATCGCAAACGTGCTCAGTGTGCAAGGCGACGTTATTTTTGCATATTGAGCATGCGCGCGACTCACTTTTCTGCAAAAGCGATTAGGTATAACATAAAATTAGGCTCAATCTGCAAGAGTGAGATTTCGTCAACACATTGCGCTCATGGAGCCCCTAGTTTTATGAACATTGTACGAGCCTAGCTCGTTCACGTAGCGTTTTCGTTGTCCCACTGGCCTGTACGTTCAGCCTGGGGGTTACAAAATAGGGGGCCAAAAAAGCATTAATTCAGCTCAAGAGACACATGGACAGTAGCCTCAAAGGGCCCGATGCGATGTCCCATAACTGATTTATTCAGCTGAAGAGACACATGGATGAATCTTTTTGCATTGTTTTCCCATTGGGGTTTACAAAAATATCAATGACAGCAACTTTTTCCTGTACAGGGGCCCATAGCCTCAAAGGGCCCGATGTCCCATAACTGGTTATTCAGCTGAAGAGACACATGGATGAATCTTTTTGCATTGTGGGGTTTACAAAAATACCAATGACAGCAACTTTTTCCTGTAGGCCTACGGGGCCCAGACAGTAGCCTCAAAGGGCTCGATGTCCCATAACTGGTTATTCAGCTGAAGAGACACATGGATTAATCTTTTTGCAGTGGAACAACATGTATTACCCACTGGTGTTTACAAAAATACCAATGACAGCAACGTTTTCCTGTACGGGGCCCCAGACAGTAGCCTCAAAGGGTCCGATGTCCCATAACTGGTTAATTCAGCTGAAGAGACACATGGATAAATCTTTTTGCAGTGGAACTATTACCCACTGGGGTTTACAAAAATACCAATGACAGCAACTTTTCCTGTACGGGGGCCCAGACAGTAGCTGACAGTGGCCTCAAAAGGACCGATGTCCCATAACTTGTTATTCAGCCAGATGTAACGAGCCGTTTAAAATGCAGTGGGAATGGTCCCGAAGGAAAAAAATATCCCAAATGTGTCAATTTTGAAATGCTCTCTTTTCCCTTTCAAATTGGTATAAGATGCAGGAATAAAGTCGCAGTGTGCTGAATGAGGCGTTAAAATACGCTACGAAGGAGATATCTATTGCTGATATTGGTATTGATGAAGTAACTAGGTTCTGCTGATATTGGTATTGATGAAGAAGCTGTCTATACTAGGCCCTACTACTGTCTATACCTACTTCTGATATTGTTGTTAATGAAGTAGCTATCTCAGTACTGCTGATATTGGTATTGATGAAGTAGCTGTAGGCCTACGTCTACTGTGGACATTGGTATTTATGAAGGTTACATATTTGCGCGCGCTTCACGTGCATTTGTCCCTTTCAATGTTCATATTTTGATTATTTGAGCTTGAAATTGTCAAATCACAGAATTCGTTCAAGAAACTTTTAAGTTTAATATTAAAATATCATGTTGCATCTAAACATGCTATTTTCGCTCCTCTTCAACATGTTTTCAAGGATTTTACACCAACTTCCATCCCCAATGTCACAAAAAAAATTACGCCACTATTGTATTAACATGCCCCCCCCCGCCCGCTCACACACACTTATGAAGACCTGCATGCCATCGCTGATCAAAGGGGGCCTGTGCGTTCATTTTAACCCCGGGCCCGTAATCCCGCCTCCCCGCCTCCCCGCCTATGGGTAGCTCTTCTGACTACAAATGGTTTAATTTGGTAGCAGTGCCTTCAGATCTGGTGGGCAAAAACTGATGTGCATTTTGTAGAGGACTGTTGCTGCAGCCACTTGACGTCTTTGATGGAGATATGTGATGTTCAGCTTTGTACTTCATTAACTCACGTCTATGATTCGAAGGGCCTATCTCTGGATAGAATCTTGTAATCCTAGAGTGGTGGCGCTGGCACTCATCCAAGACAGTGAGGTGTATTCCATCACACTGTGAACTTGAGCCTAGACATCAAGTTTATTTGCAACTCTCCTCAGAGCGCCCAGCGCCTGTCCTGCTCTGGATGAGATGTTAGAAATTTGCCTTGTCCAGGTCAGCTTGCTGTCGACTGTGACTCTCAGGATCTCCAGCTCCTCCTTCTCAGCAAGTTTGGCGGTCCAAACAGAAGATCTAACTTGGTTGGATTCCTATTTATTGATGTTGTCATTGCCTTACATTTCAATGGCTCAAAGGTCACCTTCCATCTGTCTGCCCAGATCCTCATTTTCTCCAGCTCTCTGTTCAGGCTAGCAGTAACGACCTCAGGGTTGTTTTTATACAGTGCTTACACTCACCTGATTGGAAAACCTCTTCGTGCAAATGGTGTCTACTTTCACATTTATTTACGCCGACGACACGCACATTTACATAAGGTTTGATCTGAGAGTAGGCCTAGATGGAGCGTGTCAACTTGCCTTAAAGAAAAGTACAATCCTGCATTTCTGAAATCAAGCAGTGGGTGACTTTATACAACTTGTAGTTAAACGAGGCTAAAACCGAAATCTTCGTTGCTGTTTCTTCAGGGTTCCCTGCCCGACTTAATAATATCACTCTGACTCTTGGTAATGTAACAATAACACCTACTAAGTCTTTGCGGAACCTTAGCATCATAATTATTCGATCCTCCGTTGAGTATGAAAGTCCAAAATGTCTTCCATCATTAAATGTGTTAGCATCCGCCGTTACTTAATACAAGATGCTTGTAAACTTGCTGTTCGGTCGCTCATTATCTCCCGGATTGACTATATGTATGGTAATGTTTTGCTCTATGGTGCCAATGAAGGTGACGCGTTTGAAACGCCTTCGGAATAGGACCGCCAGATTGATTATGCTTGTTGGTCTAGACCCTCCCAGTGCTCCTTTACTATACTACGTCTCCTTCATTGGCTGCCAATTCGTGAACGTATCGAGTTAAAACTACTGGTCTACGTGTTCAAATGCCTCCATTTACAATCTCCATCATATCGTCAAGATCTTGCTTACTTGCTTAAGATGAGTGGTGTCCTCGAACTACAACAGCACACCAAACCCTTCTGTCCTGCATGGCCGTTCCCAAATCCATAACATCCAGTCCAGTGTCCTGTTTCAATACATCCACGTATGTTAAAGGGGGTCTACCAGGTTTTCTGTTTCCATGTTTTGGTGTCCAATGGATCAGCTTAGCTAATCTCACAAAACAAGGTAGAATCATCTGCGTAGAGGCAGAGTTGGATTTTACTCTCATCACCCAGGTCATCAATGAAGACAGTGAACAGAAGTGGACCCAGTATTAACCCCTGGGACACTGATGCATTGATGGAGGAAGTACTTGATGACTGGTCAAATAAGACAACTTTGATGGAACGATCTATCAGGCGGGCTATCAGGTAGCTCCTAATCCAGCTGAGCAGCTTGCCGGATACTCCTTTTGCTATGAGTTTCGAGCAAAGGCCATAATGGTCAGACATTGTCAAATGCTCCTTTGTTATCCAGGGCAACCAGACGCAGCTTGTTGCCTCGGTCCAGGGAATTGGACCACACTAAATCGAAACTGTCTATCTGATATCAGTTGATTTCCAAGGAGATACTTCTGAAGTGGATTCTGTACAACAGCCTCCACGATCTTGCTAATGATGCAGAACAGAGATGGGGCGGTACATAGGTGGATTAGACTTAAAACCTCTTATATGTGAATAGTGATGACAGATGCAGTCTTCCATTGGCTTGGGAAAACTCCCTTGAAGAAGCAAAGCTCAAACAGCATGCAGGCTGAGTGGTCTTGCAAGTTCTGCAAGATAATGAGCGCTTGCAAAAACATTGCGTGTGTATCTGGTTGCAGATTCCTAAGAAGCTTCCTAGAATCTTTGACCTTTTGATGTAGTGTAGACTTGACGCCTATCCTTCAGCACTGGTACATCAATTTAACTCTGGTGGACTTACCAAACAGGGTGTTAACATGGGACATTGGGCCCTTTGAGGCTACTGTCCGAGCCCCCGTACAGGAAAAAGTTGGCGTCATTGGTATTTTTGTAAACAGTAGGCTACTGTCTGAGCCCCCGTACAGGAAAAAGTTGCTGTCATTGGTATTTTTGTAAACCCCAATGGGTAATAGTTACAATGCAAAAAGATTTATCCATGTGTCTCTTCACCTGAATAACTAGTTAAGTTATGGGACATTGGGCCCTTTGAGGCTACTGTCTGGGCCCCCGTACAGGAAAAAGTTGCTGTCATTGGTATTTTGTAAACCCCAATGGGTAATAGTTCCAATGACAAGATTCATCCATGTGTCTCTTCACCTGAATAACCAGTTATGGGATATCGGGCCCTTTGAGGCTACTGTCTGGGCCCCCGTACAGGAAAAAGTTGCTGTCATTGGTATTTTTGTAAACCCCAATGGGTAATAGTCACAATGCAAAAAGATTCATCCATGTGTCTCTTTAGCTGAATAAATCAGTTATGGGACATCGGGCCCTTTGAGGCTACTGTCTGGGGCCCCGTACAGGAAAAAGTTGCTGTCATTGTTATTTTTGTGCACCCCAATGTATAATAGTTCCAATGCAAAAAGATTCATCCATGTGTCTCTTCAGCTGAATAACACGTACCATATGGGCGTGCCCCTTTGGGGCTATACTGTCTGGGCCCCCGTACAGGCCCAAATTGCTGTCATTGCTATAGGCATGCAAAGTATCCTCCTGGGAGTGATATCCAACAAGTTTTGTCCATGTGTCTCTTGAGCTGAATAAATGCTTTTTTGGCCCCCTATTTTGTAACCCCCAGGCTGAAAGTACAGGCTGTGACCCGGCAGCAATATGGAATATTGAATCTTGGCCCTATACTAACATAACCAGGCCATCAAACCTTTTGTGTCTTCTCAGCTGAATAAATTGTCTGGGCTCCTAGTCTATTTGTTTTGGGTTGTGCAATAAGGGGGCTGGTTAAATTTCACTGATTAAATTTCGTTGGACAGATGTTTCAAATGGACAAGTCAAATATTATCAAAATGTTCAGAAGAGTCTGGAGAATCTTTTCTGCCATGTCGCCAAATTTGTAACCCGCGCGTTCTGTTCCATTTCCATGGCAACTGTCACCCTATTTAAAGGAGGATTTCGTGATCCTAGTGCTATAGCATCCTCTTTTTATGACATTTTTCAGTAGATATTCACGAAAAAAGCTTATTCCCAAAATTTCAGTTGATTCCGTAAAATGGGGGTAACTTTTGGCACTTTTCAGAGTTTTTAAACCACTGCTTCCAAACAATACCAATTATATTTCTAATTAACTCTTTTTTATGACATTAGGGTTCCCTTCTACACCTTGAAATTGAAAAATATTTTAAAATAATTTGGTAAGGGTGCCCTAGGGGTTAAAAATAGCCTGACCAAAGTTACCCCGCATTTGGGGCAACTTTGGTCAGAGTATTACATTCCATGAAGAAAGAAAAATCAAAAAAATTGATCTTCGCTGTATATGGGCAAGTCGTTGTTTTTTGTGACATTTGACCCCTTGCAAAATTAATGATCCTTGCCCACAAATATCGATTTTTATTTTTTTCTGAAAAAAAATGTAAAAAAATTCCCATTTGTGGTCAAAAATCCTGATTTTTTCGTACACTTCGAGGAAATTGGACATGAGGGACTATTATTTCTTCCAAATACATTTCTTAACAAATTGACACCAAATATGACTAAAAACAATATTGCTGTACGAAAATATGACCATTTAAAAAATATATATTTGACCGACCAAAGTTACCCCGCTGACCGAAGTTACCCCATTTTACGGTTCCGATTTTGCGTTTGCGAGTTTTGCATGATTATGTGTATTACACTGCTCCATAAGCCACTGTGTGTATAAATTTTTGGGTATAAATTTTTTGGTGATTTTCGTTCAGTTTTGATCAAAAATGTAATTTTACATGGGAATTTTTTGAAAAATAACTTATGCATCATGAAGTGTATCAGTTAACAAAGATGGATGTTTGGATCAAAAAAGTTATTCACAACATTTTTCTGTGACCTATGACCTCTTGAAATTCATAAGTAGGCCTAAAATACACGTTTTTAGTGGTTTTGGTCACTTTGCCCAAACATGGACCCTTTTTTTTACCATTTTTAGCAATTTCTTGCATTATAAAACTTTGAATCACCCTTTATATATTATACAGGTCTTCTTTAATTTCAAGCTATTATCAATATTCACATCTACTGCTAGGTATCAGGTAGTTTATCAGTGCTGCTGCAGTGCTGATATGATATGTAGTTTATCAATACTCACATCTACTGCTGATTTCTGGTAGTCTGACAATGCCCAAATCTACTGCTGATATCAGGTATAGTTTATCAATGCCCACATCTACTGCTGATGTCAGGTAGTTTATCAATGTTCACATCTACTGCTGATATCAGGTAGTTTATCAATGCTCACATCTACTGCTGATATCAGGTAGTTTATCAATGCTCACATCTACTGCTGATATCAGGTAGTTTATCAATGCCCACATATGAAGAGCTTAGTTTCAAAACCCCTTACATCCACTTGCCCAATTTTGAGAACACATCAACAAATCATCAAAATAATCACTGATATAAGGCAGGGGCGGATCCAGGAATTTTCAATAGAGGGGGCGCCGAGCCACCACCGCCGCTGCTGCGGCTCGGCGCCCACACAAAGTCAGGCGCCGCTCTGCAAAAATACACAGAGTCAGGCGCCGATCTGCAAAAAATAGAGGGGGCGCGCGCCGGGTGCGCCCCTCTAAATCCGCCACTGTAAGGTGTTTTTCAACAAAAGCAGTTTTTGGCAGGATGCTCATCCTACCCAAGCATCCCGCCAAAAACTGCTTTTGTTGCAAACCCCCATATATCAATGATTTTTGTGATGATTTTTTGATGTGTTCTCAAAAATGGGCAAGTGGATGTAAGGGGTTTTGAAACTAAGCTCTTCATATACTACTCATATCAGGTAGTTTATCAATGCCCAAATCTACTGCTGATGTCAGGTAGTTTATCAATGCCCAAATCTACTACTGATGTCAGGTAGTTTATCAATGTTCACATCTACTGCTGATATCAGGTAGTTTATCAATGCCCACATCTACTGCTGATGTCAGATAGTTTATAAATGCTCACATCTACTGCTGATATCAGGTAGTTTATCAATGCTCACAACTACTGCTGATATCAGGTAGTTTCTCTCTCTCTCTGTGTCAGGTGGCGCTGTGTAGCGCTGCTGTGGTCTTCACAAGAGTACGCCATCTCACTCGATCTGATGCCAAGTGCGTTGCACCTTGCATTCCCTGGTTAGAAACCAGCTTCACGTCATTAGTCCAAGATGTTGGTGGACGTCCTCTTCCTCGTTTGCCTTCCATAGCCCCTTGCAAAATCTGTTTTTCTACACCTCCATGTTTCCTGACAATATGGCCAAAGTACTTCAGCTTTCTCTCCATTATGCCGCTTCTGATGGTTAGACTTGTACCAATCTTGTCGAGGATCCAGGAATTTGTTCTCCTGTCTTTCCATGTCACTCGTAGAAGCCTCCTGTAACACCACATCTCAAAAGCATCTACTCTTTTCCTATCATTCTTGGTCATAGCCCAAGACTCGCATCCATAAGTGGCAATGGAAAACACAGTTGCACGAAGTAGGCGTACCTTGAGGTCAATGGATAGGCCTCTGCTTTTCCATATGCTTGACATGCCCTGCACAGTTGTCCTTGCAATAGCCAGTCTTCTCTTAATTTCAGTTGTGCTGTCACCACTGTTGTTAATCATTGAACCCAGATATTCAAATTGCTTCACCTCCTCAATCTGCTGTCCATCTATCACAAACTCATCACTTTTCCGCTCTCTGTCTACAACCATTATTTTTGTCTTCTTTGTGTTCAGGAGAAGGTGTTTTTCTTCGCTGGCCTCTTTGATGCGCTTCAAAAGATCAATCAGCTCTACTCTGCTGCTACAAATAAGAGTGGTATCATCGGCGTACCTCAGGTTAGTAATTCTTGTACCGCCAAACTTCACTCCACCTTCAAACCCCTCCAAAGCTGTTCTCATTATGTCTTCAGAGTAGATGTTAAATAGGTTTGGTGATAGCACACAGCCCTGTCGTAAGCCTCTTCCAATCTTGAACCAATCTGTGTCTCCACTACTTGTTCTGACTGCCGATTCTTGGTCTTCATATAAGCAGCTGATCAGATCCACAAGATGACTTGGGAAACCCATCTTTTCATAGTTTCCCACATCTGAGGGTGGCTAACACAGTCAAAAGCTTTACTGTAATCTATGAAGCACATGTAAAGAGGAAGTCTATGCTCTCTGCATTTCTCAATCACATTCCTGATATTGACAATTTGGTCCCTAGTACCCCTTCCTTCACGAAATCCTGCCTGCTCATCAGATATTTCTTGCTCCATTTTGTTCTTCATTCTCTTGATGATGATCTTCAGAAGCACTTTACTTGCATGACAAATCAGGCTGATGGTCCGGTGATTGGCACACTCTTTCAAATTTCCCTTCTTTGGCAATGGAATAAATACTGCCCTGCACCAGTCTCTCGGCCATTTCTTCTTTTTCCAGATGATACCACATAGACGCCACATTAGGTCTAGCCCTTCTTTCCCAGTTGCCTTCCACAACTCAGAAGCTACATTATCAATGCCAGGTGACTTAGCATTTTTCATTTGTTCCATGGCAAGCTCAACTTCAGATCTCAATGGTGGAGGTTCTTCCTCACTCGTTTCACACTGTACATACACCTTGTCATCTTGTGCCTCAAACAGCTGGGAACTATACTGAACCCATCGCCTTTTGATGTCTACACTTTCGGTAAGAGTGTTACCTTTCTCATCATTTATAACATCCATCCTGGGGTCCACTTCTTGGTAAGTTCTTTGGCAATACCAAAAGCTATTTTTGAGTCACCCTTACATCTTTCCATTTCCACACATTTCCTTTCGATGTAGTTTCTTTTGTCCTCCTTAACACTTTTGGAGACCTCTTTGTTTAAGCGTGCCCATTCTTCCTTTCCTCCATCTGCCTTTGCTCTCTTCCTGTCATCAGCTAGGTTTAAGGTCTGCTGAGAGATCCACGGCTGTTTCCGTTTCATCTTTCTAGAGATGTACTTCTTTGCTGTGCTCTGGACTGCTTCTTTCATGTCTTCCCACAATTCATTTGGGGTCTGCTCCTCTTCATTCACTTTCAGTAACTCGTCAAACCTGTTCTTCACATCCACTGAATATTGAGTGGGAATGTTGTCAACATCATACCTGGTAGGTGGTGCATTGCCT
Organism: Amphiura filiformis; assembly: GCF_039555335.1. Lineage (NCBI taxonomy): Eukaryota > Metazoa > Echinodermata > Ophiuroidea > Amphilepidida > Amphiuridae > Amphiura > Amphiura filiformis. The sequence continues at coordinate 97,522,610 of NC_092629.1, forward strand.
CTCTTAGCTCTCAGTTTTAGTTTTACTTTGGCTACAAGTAGCTGATGGTCACTACCACAGTCAGCGCCTGGTCGTGTCCTGACATTTTGGAGTGATGTTCTCCACCTCTTCCTGACCATGATGTAATCGATCTGGTTTCTTGTTCTATCTCCTGGGCTCATCCAAGTCCACAGTCTCCGTGGATGATGCTGAAATAACGTGTTCCCAATGACTAGGTTATTAGCTTCACAAAATTCCTCCAGTCTGTCTCCACGTTCATTTCTGATCCCAAGTCCATATTGGCCTATACACCCAGTTTTCTCCTTCATTTTGCCAATCTTAGCATTCCAATCCCCCAGTACGATGAGTAAGTCTCTTCTAGGTATACTATCCATAACTCCTTGTACCATCTCATAGAAGTCTGTCATCTCGCTCTCTGATGCATCTGATGTTGGTGCATACACTTGTATGATAGATACATTTAAAGGATGTCCTTGCAGTCTTACAGTCATCACTCTTTCATTTATTGGATTATATCCCAAAACACACTTGGCTGTGGTTCTTTCTATTATGAAACCCACACCTCCTCGTTTCCTTCCAGTATCTTTTCCAGAATAGATGAACATACTTCCATCATCTGTAGTGAACCTCCCTTGACCAAGCCACCACAACTCTGTTACTCCTAGGATCTTAATATTGTTTGCAACCATCTCCTTCTCCACAACTTCAATCTTTCCTCCTGACATACTGCGTACATTCCATGTAGCAATATTTATTCGCTTCCTTCAAGGGGTGCTGTTCCTTTCCTTCCTGGGACCGTCAAGAACAGGACTTCCTGTAGCAGGCTTTAATCCTGATCTGTCATCACCAACAGGTGTACTCTGAGCAGCATCTCTCTCTTCCCCAGTAGCCATTGACGTATCTTCCGGCCTGCGGGTCGCACCTTCCGATACCATCGTTTTCTTTTGACTTTGTACTCTCATGCTTACATTCAAGGCCAAATAGTACGGTGGGTGGCCAGGTCCTTCCGTACCAACAGTAGAGGGCCATTCCTGAGTTCTTACAGTACTAGCCTCCTCTTGACCAGTGGCGGCGCCAGGGGGGGCATGGGGGCAAATGCCCCCCAGTCAGAACTTTTGCCCCCCTGTTGCCCCCCCCAGAAAAACCCAAAATTACGAAAATTTCCACTTTTTACGGTAATTTTGCGCAAACTTTGTTGATTTTGCCCCCCTGAAATTCACTTTGCCCCCTAATGCCCCCCGAAAAAATTTCCTGGCGCCGCCACTGCTCTTGACACAAACCATCTCCCTGGATGCCAGATATGAGCTTTGTGTAATTGTGTTTTGTCGTTGACCATACGGTTGATTCCTCCGGCGCAACACATACATCAATGCTGTTGACCATTGACGACTATTTAAACCATAGCTAGTATTCGCTATTTACCCATAGCTGGATTACAGAAGGTTCACCCTACGAAAGTGTCCCTTCCTTCTGCCTACTCATACCACACTGGCGAGGTAACATGGTAGAGGCTGGATGAGCTCCGATTTGGAAGAGAGGAGTTCTTGAAGTCAGCTCTTGCTGTTATACTGACAGGGGGTCTCAGCGCCCCCTGAGAATCCACATCCTACACAAAACACTATGATTGGGACAGCAAGAAAGAAAGATGAAGAGAAGAAGTAAAAGTCACAACACAAGCTGGCACCCACACTAGCTTTTACTAGTGACAGGTAGTTTATCAATGCCCAAATCTACTACTGATGTCAGGTAGTTTATCAATGCTCACATCTACAGTTGATATCAGGTGGTTTATCAATGCTCACATCTACTACTGATATCAGGTAGTTTATCAATGCCCAAATCTACTACTGATGTCAGGTAGTTTATAGATACTCACATCAACTGCTGATATCAGGTAGTTTATCAATGCTCACATCTACTGCTGATATCAGGTAGTTTATCAATGCCCAAATCTACTACTGATGTCAGGTAGTTTATCAATGCTCACATCTACTGCTGATATCAGGTAGTTTATCAATGCTCACATCAACTGCTGATATCAGGTAGTTTATCAATGCTCACATCTACTGTTAATATCAGGTAGTTTATCAATGCCCATCAATGCCCAAATCTACTACTGATGTCAGGTAGTTTATAAATGCTCACATCAACTGCTGATATCAGGTAGTTTATCAATGCCCACATCTACTGCTGATATCAGGTAGTTTATCAATGCTCACATCTACTGCTGATATCAGGTAGTTTATCAGGTATATCAGGTAGTTTATCAATGCCCAAATCTACTACTGATGTCAGGTAGTTTATCAATGCTCACATCTACTGCTGATGTCAGATATAGTTTATCAATGCCCACATCTACTGCTGATGTCAAATAGTTTATAAATGCTCACATCTACTGCTGATATCAGGTAGTTTATCAATGCTCACATCTACTACTGATGTCAGGTAGTTTATCAATGCTCACATCTACTGCTGATATCAGGTGGTTTATCAATGCTCACATCAACTGCTGATATCAGGTAGTTTATCAATGCTCACATCTACTGTTAATATCAGGTAGTTTATCAATGCCCATCAATGCCCAAATCTACTACTGATGTCAGGTAGTTTATAAATGCTCACATCAACTGCTGATATCAGGTAGTTTATCAATGCTCACATCTACTGCTGATATCAGGTAGTTCATCAATGCTCACATCTACTGCTGATATCAGGTAGTTTATCAATGCTCACACCTACTGTTGATATCAGGTAGTTTATCAATGCTCACATCTACTGCTGATATCAGGTGGTTTATCAATGCTCACATCAACTGCTGATATCAGGTAGTTTATCAATGCTCACATCTACTGTTAATATCAGGTAGTTTATCAATGCCCATCAATGCCCAAATCTACTACTGATGTCAGGTAGTTTATAAATGCTCACATCAACTGCTGATATCAGGTAGTTTATCAATGCTCACATCTACTGCTGATATCAGGTAGTTTATCAATGCTCACATCTACTGCTGATATCAGGTAGTTCATCAATGCTCACATCTACTGCTGATATCAGGTAGTTTATCAATGCTCACACCTACTGTTGATATCAGGTAGTTTATCAATGCCCAAATCTACTACTGATGTCAGGTAGTTTATCAATGCTCTACTGTTGATATCAGGTAGTTTATCAATGCTCTACTGCTGATATCAGGTAGTTTATCAATGCTCTACTGTTGATATCAGGTAGTTTATCAATGCCTACATCTACTACTGATATCAGGTAGTTTATCAATGCTCACATCTACTGCTGATATCAGGTAGTTTATCAATGCTCACATCTACTGCTGCTATCAGGTAGTTTATCAATGCTCACATCTACTGCTAGATCAGGTAGTTAAGCAATGCCCAAATCTATTGCTGATATTAGTAGGTATATCACCTCAAAAATAAGGGCAGCATAAACACGTTATTTAATGTTTCTACATGAATGACCTTTATTAAAGCATCAAAAATCAAAAAACCGAATTGAAATCGGTCAATGCATTGTGCCGTAGTGTCAATTTTAAGATGCTCATAAATGGAATGCAAATCTGCCACAAATTGCTATAATGACAAAATTGGCACATTTCGAGATTTTGAAGGTTTATTTGGACACTTGCTTGAAAAAGCAATGTTAATTTAAGTATCACAGGTTAATTGCCTATCTTTTTTAACTTCGTCAAAGAAAACAAAATTAAAAAATCTATCATTGAATAATTATCATGAATTTACCAAATATACTATTTTGGCAATGCCGGCCAATCTGCAGACAAAATAAAAGTTGAAAAAATGACTAAGTTCAGCTAATTAATATGCAAAATTGATGCCAAAAGAAAACCGTACATGATATCAGGGTGCGGTTTTTTTCACAAACATATGTATACAAAGTTCTTTCAAATGACAACAAATAAATACACAAAAAGTAATCAATTATGCAAATTAGCTTATTACATATGAATTTCTTGAGCCATTATTGTCCACCTAACACAGACAGTTAAATAGAACCTAACAGTCTTATGCAGCTATTGATTTTTATCTTGTTTGCACAAGTACTTATATGTTAGTGTAATTTCTATTGTCATCCCCTACCATGCATGCACACACATTTTGTGCAGATGAAAAACTGCCAAAAAGTTTTAAATTCCATTATTTCCTTATGTTTTATGTGAGCTATTGCCAAGAAAATTACAGAATATTTTTCTGAATACCTGTTGTCTATGATTATGTATTTTATTTATCATTAGAGGTAAAATATCTCAATAAAACAAGCGCTTAAACTGCACCGGAAGTCTCTGAAATTGGAGCTACTTTGTGTACAGTTCAATGGAAATTTTTGGAAGTCGGCAACTCAATATCTGGGTGAAAATGAAACAGAGGTGCTGATTGGAAGTTGGAAAATACGGTAGTAAATTTTAGCCAATCAACACAAAGTTAATATAGAATTGTTCAGCACAAGACAAGGTTATCAGTGGACTTTCTGTAATTTTCATAGCTTGTGTGGTTGCGAAGTTTAATATGATGCTTGGTAAACTACGTAGTGCAAATTTAGATGAAAATTCTCAAAATAGCAGTGTGAAATGTCATCATACTGCTCTGTTATACTTTGTTCATCACTCATTTTACGGTTTTAATTTATTTAATAAAAATATGATTTATATATGATAATTTAAAGCAAAAGCTAAGCTTTCTAAAGCTGTTTCTGTAAGCTGAATATGTTACTTATAACTCCAGCGCTGATCGTTGGAAGAAAAAATTGCTCATTACGGCCTATCTCTCACTACACAAATTTTGTGCATTCAGCCTTGCAGAGTAACTTGATGCTTATATGAACACAAGAAATCCATATGCAGCTAATTATGTATTCATGATATTATTATGTAAATTAGGCATGAGTAATTTGTGTTTTTTTTTCGATATTTAATGAAAGTCTTTTCATTCATCATGAATTTGTCAAGTATGAACCTGTTATGATGTTGAGTAAAGAATCTGCAGTTAATTACTTAAATATAATACAAAAAATACAAACTTTGACATTTTGACGGTGTCTGGAATAGAATTTTCATTTTTTCTGTAAATATGGTATGTGTCACCATTGCTCAAAGCCAAATCCGAAAAGTAAAATTAAAAATTCATTTGCAATGAGACTTTAAATTAACATTTTGTTATCTGGATTAACATGGGAAGAGAAACTGTAAAAGGAACAGCCCCTCTATTATACCGCGTATACAAAATGGTGTGGCCTTGGACACACACAATGGCTTTGAGCTATTGTGGTTTGGAATATTACTCCCTTTAAACTCACTTAAAAATGTTTTGTTTCAAATCGTTTTCCTCAAGTGTGCCATTCGCTGTCGACGGAAATAATTTACATGCTTAGAAAGATTAGTATTTCAGCTAAATGGTGGTAGATCTTGATTTTTCAAAATGCCTATATTTATTGATTTATGAGGGATATTCAACAATCCATAAAAATAGGTAGTAGCTCTTAAACGAAGCAATATTTATTTTAAAAAAAACCGATGGTAGTCACAGAAAGGTTTCACACACCATATATCAAAAATTCAAACAATTGTGATAAATAGCACATATGAGGAAATTAATTTTTTCGGCATGGATGTTTGCCAAAATTGAACAACTTTCATCGCTTTTCAATTTACTGTTATGCTTGCATGCACAGTGTGGCAGAAGTATTGTGCAGCCACTGTGACATGCCTAATATTAGGTAGTTTATGCTAACAATTACTGCGGATATCAGGTATATAGTTTATCTATGCTCACATATACTACTATGAAATCGCAATTTTCTTTGTTATACCTCATTTGTTTGGGTCGAAATTAAAAGGGGATAATGTGATCAGTGAAAACAAACATTTAAATAAGAATCTATTCTTTATGCAAATCACACATTATTGCTTTAACATGAATATTAAGCACCACATGATTTTGAAATACACAACATCACCACCTTTTTCGGGTGGCAAGTTCAAAACGCATGGCTAAAGTGTTTTTTGTAAAAAAATGACCTTATATCACCTGACATTTAAGTGTTTTAAAATCGTTTTGCCTTAAAAACATTTTTGTCTTTGTTTGGTGCCAGAGAAGGTATCGTACACTTCCCACAATGCATTTCTTCCATTTCAATTTTTTTGTGCTGATTCTCTAGCAGTGCAGCATTGGTCGATAGTGACAAAATGTACCACAATCAACAGAGCACATCCAGACCTTGCAAAATATGTTTATTTCTTGATTATCGACCTATGTTTAGCCAGTCTATTCTCAACATGACAACAAAGGGAACCTGTACAAAGTAATCTGTGTCATCTAATGTATTGAGGTGATGCATCATGTTGCAAAGGATTCTGGGAAGGTTAACATATCTGCTCTGGCTGGGTACTACCTTCTTGATTTTTTCGGACCACACAAAAATAGAGGAGTCGGGACTCAAATCATACATTTGTATCTGTGATTTATTTATTTAATGCTCTGTGTGCTACCCATAGGATTCAGCATGCATAAAAAGTCCACAATTTTGAGATATTTTCTCAAAATATCCAGACCTATCGTAAGAACCACTGATCCGATACAGGCTTGATTGTACTCATTTTAATGCATTTTTCATGCTGATTCCAAATATGGTCATGAAAATGTAAAATTCTGAAATGTTTGAATTTTAAAAAATATATTGAAACTTGTCTGTAGTTGACACCGGCGTGGCGAGTGTAGGTAATACTATAAACATGATTAACATAGGATTAGTAATAGTAATAAAGGGTTATTCCAGTTGAAATCCATACACCCACTATGGAACACATGGCCTTAATCTCCCACACAGGGAGTGTGAATTTCAAATGGGGTTGCCTGAATGGGTGAGTGTATCCGGATGATAAACAGACTTTCTGGCCCTAAATCTCTGTCATTTCTTGCTCAATTTGAAATCTACACCCACTGTGTGGGAGATTAAGGTCATGTCTTCCATAGGTGTAGGAATTTCAACTGAAATTTCCAAATGTAGTATGTTGCATGAAAGGCATAAATTTGAATTTTGAAAATTATTATACTTAGTTCTCTGGGTTGATAGGATGAACAAATTTAAGCTATACCCAGAGCAGCCAGCGCACATTAGGCTGCGATCACATAGAAGTATACTATTCGGGTATACGGTGCACGTTTTGCAGGTGCATGCGTATAGCTTAAATCGAGCAAGGCAATTTCATGGTACCGGGTCACATAAGGCTACGATCACATCTAATTATACTATTCGGGTATACGGTGCACGTTTTGCAGGTGCACGCGTACAGCTTAAATCGAGCAAGGTAATTTCATAGTACCGGGTCACATAGGACTAGGAGGGCACTATTCGAAAAGGCCGTATACCTGCGTATAGTATAGTATAGTGGGAATCGTGCGTGTTCGATTTTAGTGCAGCGTATACCGTCCTAATTTTAAAACTAAACCATATGTGGGTAAATTCATTTTTTTTAATAGATGCACTATCTAATTCTGCACATTATGACACCTCATTGAATGCAATGTGACCTCAAGAAGTAAAGTTACAAGCATTTGAATAGACGAAGAAAATTGGTAAACTGACCTGCACTCGCTATTCGCTATACCATGTATACGAAATACGCTCATTCGATCAGGCTGAGTTCACATAGTGTACTCCTATATGAACTCAGCCTGATCGAATGAGCGTATTTCGTATAGTGAATACCGTATACTTCTATGTGATCGCAGCCTGAAGGTTGAAAAAACAAACAAAACAAAACAAAAAGACAAAAAAAAAATTGCATCCGGCTAGATCCACTGTGTTTTTTTCAACCCTTATGTGCACTGGCTGCTCTTGGTAAAGATTAAAATTTGTTCAAATTTGAATTTTGTTGTTCTTATCCACAAATGATGAAAAAATAGTAACACCTGTCAGGTTATGGTTTCTGTCAATTTTTAGTCCATTTCTTTGAAACAACGAGGTAAAATGAAAGAAACCCAACTGGCTATTTTGGTTGTTACATGTGGAGCTCTAAAACAGGAAGCCCCGCCTGGTCAGTTTGCCACAGAAGAACTGACTTACACCTGTTTACTTTGATTACAGACAGAACAGAATTTACATGGATAAATTCTAACCATGCCTAATTCCCTAAGGAACTTGAACTAAAAGTGGGGCTTCCACTTTAATGTTGTAATTACAAGAGTAAATCAAAGCTTGCAAAAAATCACCAATTTCATTTGAAAAGGTAGTACAGTGGGCTATTCCAGTTGAAAGCTACACTACCCCTGTGGAAGATTTTGGAAATATCTGCCACAGGGGGAGAGTATTTTTCAAATATTATTGGCCAGGGTAGCTCAATTTAAAACCCATACTCCCCCTGTATTATGGCTTAAACTACGTCTTCCACAACTGGGGTGAGTTATCCAATTGTCTGTTATATTCAAAACTCATACTCCCTTTGTGGAAGACTTTAGCTAAATCTTCCACAGGGGTAGTGTGGATTTTAAATGGAATAGCCCATTATGGCTTTCTGGTTGATGGACAGCCATGCAGTGATATAAATCCACACATTGCATGCGAGTACACACTGTGACTTCTCTACTATGAAAGGCGATATCAGATGATTGCTGCCTCAGATGCTGATAGGGGTAAAAGGGTCATGAGTTGCTTAGCAGTACGATTGATCAGGGGCGTAGCCAGCTTTCTTGGACAGGGGGGGCAAAATAAAATTTTGGGGGCACAGACGAAAAAAATTGCAGTTGCATCATACAATACATCTAGAGACTGTATGTCTTCGAGCTTCCCGAAAAGGGCCTTATTGGGATGATGTGCACGCGTAGCGCGAAAAAAATGGTATTTTACGCTATTTTCGCCCATTATCCGCTAAAAAGGGCTTTATTGTTACAATGTGTGCCAGCGTAAGCGCTGAAAAAATTTGTATTTTACACTATTTTGGCCCTGAATTTTGCTAGAAAAGGGGCTCCTTTCCCTTTTTTTTTTTTTTTGCCCTCCTGATTTTCTCTTTCATTTTTTGTCAGAGGGGCACTTTTTCTTTCATTTTTTTTGTCAGGGGGGGGGGCACTCTGCCCCCCGCTGGCTACGCTTACTGCGATTGATATAATTAACCCCTGAGCACTACCTGCCAATCTAACATTGCCTATGATTGGTCAATTACATGATATCTTCACTTTAATCACCAATCAGAATGGAGCTTTGCAAATAATTCACCCCATTTTTTTGTGTGGTAAAATTATTCTAACAATGTTGCTGATTGGTCCAATTGATAATGAAAACTTCTTTTTGGCCAATCGGCAGGTAGTTCTCATGGGGTTAAGCCCAGAACCTGATATATTAAGGCGGGTCGGAGGTGAGCATGACCTAGCGGTGTCTGCACTCAAATATTGAGACAAATATACACAAGAGAAATGGTATGGGTTCTATAAAGGAGATACTAAGACATGATATAACAGCAGGCCTTGCCGTTTAAGGCGAGCGATCACTCTTGTTTGCCACTGCTCCCCCAAACTCAACTAGTGAGCGATTTCCCACTCGCCATAGACACTAAATATCGCTCGCAGCGAATCACTCAAAATTGAACTACATCCAAGTTTTAGCTCTTTCAATGTATTTGATTTATCGTAATACCTTAATCCCTGAAAACGAAAGAGAGGTGTCAACAGTGCGCAAGTGTTATATATTGGTATGAATTATCGTTTAGACCTAGAGAGTGATACGACCACTACATACCAGAGAGATGCAGCTTTGAGAGTGATTTGACCACTGCCTAGCATCATGCTAGCGAGTGATCTGTAAAGGAGGTGTAATTTCCACCCCATGTGAATGATTTTTCTCATAAATGGGAGGAACTCGTGTTCACAGGTCGGAGTGCTTATCTCTCTTTCTAAAGAAACTTGGGTCAGACTCTTCCATGTAATGCAGGGTGGGGAAAGCAAAAACTTTTGTTTCATATATAACATGCTTTTTTAGGCCAAAAAAATAATAGATTTGTCTCATGTTCCCCGCATGAATTTGATTTATGCTGCGCGTTTGCTCGAGCAAAATTGCAGAAGTTGAATTTTATTTTGCTTTTTTACATTTCAACAAAATTTGGCCAAAAATCGGTTGTAAAACAATGTTCAATTTCAATTTCCTTTCTGTTTGCACCACACTCCCAAATTGTAAATCCAGTTGTAGCATGTATTCCGGCCAAACATAGCCATCATATAGAATTATATTTATATATATTTTGATATTATAAAATACCCAAAATTAGTGTTATAAAAAATAAAATAAAAAAACACATACCACATTAGACATGAGACAAAACTATTATTTTGTTTGGCCTTAAAAAACACAAGACTTATTGAAGTATAATGCTGGTTTCATACTTTCTGCCGCTTGCTGCTGAGCTGCGTGATGCCTCATCATGCTACTTGTACTTAACTGGAATGACTATGAAAGCCAATGTTTCCGCTCAGCACTGCCAAAAATTGTTTCCTGTTCTCATACGTCAGAGCGGCTCTCCCGAGTTGACTTGAATTCAACTCCAAGATCTGCCGCTTTGGGCAAAGAGGTGGAGTGATCGATATATCGGCTTGTTGCTGGTCACCGCTAGCATTTCTGGTGCAACATCAAAAACGTGGTCAGAGCGGCAAAGAGGCAGGAAGGTATGAAACCAGTATAAATACGATTACTGGCTTTCTTGACTCATATATCTTATAAGATAAATATTATTAACACGTACACTGCAGTTTTTTAGTTCAGGAATCGGATAGCAACGTTTGCACAGTATTTTTTGTGGGACATGAGAGCACATCAGACATATTGAATTGCATTCTGAAGACGAGGAATGTCCTTCCGATACCAAATAAGTTTGATTTTTTGAAATTTGCGATATAATACAAAATTTCTTATATCTTTGATATTTAACAGGAAGGAAACTGATTAAATCTAATGATATGTACTTTAAGTTTATGTAGCACTGATGAAAAAGCTGACCATCAATTAAAAATTTTGAATTTTCATATTAAAGATATACATTTTCCCCAAAAGACCTTCATTTTTTTTTTTTGGTGTGCTTTGGGGAAAAAAATCTATATCTTCAATACGAAAGGTCAAAATTTCATATTATGGACGGCTTTTCATCCCAGCTACATACATTTGAAGTATATATCATTAGATTTATAAAATTAACTTTGAGGACTGTTAAATTTCAAAAATATCAATTTTTAATCATTTGCCATGAAATGTGTATTATATCGCGAATTTCAAAAATTCAAAATTATTTTACATAAGAATTACATTCCTCATATTCTATATATCTGATGTGCTCTGAGGCCCCACAAAAAATATGTGAAAATGTCGCTATCCGAGCCCTTAATTGGCTAAAATTAGAATAATATGGCTCCTGCCATCACACTACCCTTTAGATAACCAAATGTTGCTCTCTACTCTGTGAAAATATCTTACACTTCCCATAATGCATTTCTTTCATTTCAATTTCCTGTACTGATTTTCTATCTAGTGCAACATGGGTTGATAGTGATGAAATGTACCTCAATGAACAGAACTTGCACAATATATTTATTTGAGTAAGATTTCAACATAATAAGTCCAAAGTTTTGAAATATATTCTCAAAATATAACCAGCTATTTCGAGTACTGAACCAATATTTGCATCGTTTGTATTCATTTTAGTGCATTTTTCATGCTGACTCCAAATATGGTCATGAAAAAGTACAATTCTGATTTTTTTTTTTTATAATTTTTTTTGGAATTTTCAAAGAAAATGTTCAACTTGTTATCTGCAGTTGACATCCATGTGGACAGGAACAAGCTCATCTAGTACAGCATATACATCATCAATTGTTGCCAGTCAAGGTCAAAGGTTAGAGGTCAGGGTTGAGTTGTCTGTTGCTGAGTGAAATTTTTTCACCAGGTTTAAAGGCAGGCATTCCAAGATATGGACAACTGGCACAACGAAATGCATCACCAAGATAACACTGAAAAGAGACAAGAATGAAAAGGTCAAAGGTTAGAGGTCAGGGTTGAGTTGATACTATTATCTATTTCAGCTCCAGTGACACCTCATTAATTTCCCTGGACCTTTGGATGTATTGATATAGTTATTTGCATTTTACTTATTTATTTTAAAAAAGTCAATATAACAGGGCAGTAGTGCTAGTTTTCATGCCCTTCCAGTGATAGTCTCCTACACAGCCAGTTTGTTTATGCTCCCTCCACACAAACAGTCTGCCAATGACCACGTATACGTTGTTTCTGATTAGCTAAGAGGGCGACAATGCCAAGTCTATGAGAACCTGATCAGAAGCGATGCATCCTGGAACTTGATTGCCAGGGGGTTGAACTCCTGGCTGAATAATCAGATACGCGAGCAGCACGTGCTGGATAGCGTCACGGGAAAAGTGCTAGCCAATCAAAAAGAACTTGTTCGTTATCATTAGCAGACTGTTTGTGTGGAGGGAGCGGAACCAAAGCTGTGGAGACTACTCCAGTGAACATAGAATTCTACACAGGATAATATGCATGATGTGCCACTAGAATTGGAACAGATAATAAGTGATATATTATCACCAGGTTTCAAGGCAGGTATAGTCTGTCTCGTCTCTAGTTGAGAGTAACGCCATGTTGGATTTCACAGTGGCAAATTTGAATCATTGCATTTACGTGATTTGAATCTACCACTGCGAAATCCAACATGGTGTTACTCTCAAATTGAGATGAGACGGGCTATGTCTGCATGTTTCAGAGTAGCCTGCGAATAAAAATGAGAAGCATGCAGGCAGATCCAGTCTGATCCAGGCAGATTGTCTGTGATACTTTTTATCATCATATTTAAAGAGAAGACTCTGATGGTGGACTTGTCACCAATCATCCCTTAGTCCTTCACGGCAGATCCTAAACACACCCAAATGTCTCTAAAATACACCCAAATGTCTCCTAAATACACCCAAATTGACTTTATAAATCAATACTTCCACTTCCACATGATGACGACGGTTGTTTTTGCTCTCCCTGCAGATACCAAATGTCTCCTAAATACACCCAAATGTCTCCTAATTACACCCAAATGTCTCTTAAATACACCCAAATTGATAAATACTTCCACATGATGTTGGTTGTGTTGTTGTTGCTTTCACTGCAGATCCCAAATACACCCACATGTCTCCTAATTACACCCAAATGCCTCCTAAATACACCCAAATGTCTCCTAAATACGCCCAAATGTCTCCTAAATACACCCAAATGTCTCCAAAATACATCCAAATGTCTCCCAAATACACCCAAATTTCTCCTGAATACTCCCAATACTTACACTTCCACATGATGACGTTGGTTGTTTTGTTGTTGCTTTCACGGCAGGATTGTCTGTTCCATTTTCTAATTCTTTCTGCTAGGCCACATGTACTGCAGAGAAAGAAAGGAATACACCCAAATGTATTAAGAAAAATGTGCCATATTGGAAAGTAAAATGTCCGAAACCATCTTGTAGGCCTATAATGCACCACATAAATGGTTAAAGAAAAATATTAATGTGCCACTGCTGCAACAACTGAAAGTCAGGAAAATAACGATGTTGGAAAATATCCTGTAGGCTTATTCTTTTGCACCAATAGAGCTAAATAGTCAACTAAATACCTTCAGAAGACAAGTGTAGCAGTTAGATGGCTAATGCAAAATATTAATGTGCATGCACCATCCGAAAGTCAAAAGTATAACGATGTTGGAAATCATCTTGTAGGCCTATTCTTTTGCACCAATAGAGCTAAATAGTTAACTAAATACCTTTAAGACATAGCATGTGTTTTTATTGTCTTTTTCCTGACACATTTTTTCTCACAACCCAAAAACTCAAGAATAATAACAAATATGATTAAATCAGACTAGTTGGCAAGCCTGCCCAATGTGCACTTACCAATTTTTGCAGGCTTTCTTCTTTCCAGAATTTGGACCACAGTCTGCTGTAAAATAAACAACAGATTGAAATTAGAAATACACCCAAATGTATTCGTAATACACCAAAATGTCTTGAAATACACTAAAATGTCACAGAATTTTAAAAATCTTCTTCTTCCAGTACATTTTATGTCAATATACACCGGGGGTGGGGTGGGGTTGCGGGTGGGGGTAAGGTGGGCAAGGAGAATAAATTACCTTTTGAATGGGCCTAGTTTTCTTCCAGTACATTGTTTGTGTCAATTCACCCCCTGGGTGGGGTTGGGTGGGGAACGGGTCTGGTCTTTGAAGGCATTCTTCTTCAACTCTATGTCAATTCATCCCTTGGGTCGAGGCTGGGTGGGTTGGATAAGGGGAATAGTTACCTTTTGAGTGGGTCTGTCCTTCTTCAAGTACATCATGTGCATGTCAATTCACCCATTGGGGTGGGGTGATGTGTTAGCGGGGTGGGGAAGGAGAAGAGATACATTTGAGTGCTGATGGGTGTGGCCTTTGATTATCTACTTCAAGTACATTATACACATCAATTCACCACCTGGGGTGGTGTCATAGGCGGCTAAAGTGGGATGGATGTGGGTATCAGGCCCCCCTTAAATTTTTAGGTGGGGTCTGACCACCCTAAAATCATAAAAGAAGAAAAAAATAAAGCAATAATTGCCCTCTGCATTTTCCTTTTTAGCATGAAAAACACCAAAGTTTTTGGCCCAAACGTTTGCGCACACTGGCCCATAAATAAGCAAAACACACCTTCATTTGGGGCTTAAAAATTGTCTAAAATTTTAATTTTTCCCATGTGTAAAAGAAGTCAAAATATGTATAATTTAATGCTTCAGGCATCACTGGGTGGGGGAATATCCACCTTTAAGTGCAGATGGGTCTGGCCTTTGAAAGTCTTCTTCAAGTACATCATGTGAGTGTCAATTCATCCCCTGGGTGGGGGTGGGGTGGGGAAGGAGAATATCCACCTTTAAGTACATCAGTCTTCAAGTACATCGTGTGAGTGTCAATTCATCCCCTGGGTGGGGGTGGTGGTGGGGTGGGGAAGGAGAATATTCACCTTTAAGTACATCAGTCTTCAAGTACATCATGTGAGTGTCAATTCATCCCTGGGTGGGGGTGGAGTGGGGAAGGAGAATATCCACCTTTAAGTACATCAGTCTTCAAGTACATCATGTGAGTGTCAATTCATCCCCTGGGTGGGGGTGGTGGTGGGGTGGGGAAGGAGAATATTCACCTTTAAGTGCAGATGGGTCTGGCCTTTGAAAATATTTTTCAAGTACATCATGTGGGTGTCAATTCATCCCCTGGGTGGGGGTGGTGGTGGGGTGGGGAAGGAAGGAGAATATTCACCTTTGAGTGCAGATGGATCTGGCCTTTGAAAATCCTCTTCCTCAAGTAGATTGTCTGTGTCAATAATATCCTGTACATATGCAAACAAACATAATAGGCAAATACAACATTACATTCATTCATTAACCGCCCAGAGCGCTTAACAAAGTCAGTTTGGGTGAGCGCTTATATTTTACATTGTTTACATAATTGCATACCTAAAAAATGGCCCAAAATAATCATCAATCATCATCATCAGTGTCAGTATGTTCTTCACCTCCTGGGAGATACTGAAGAGATGCTGCAGCCAAACAAAATTGTGTCGCTAGCCCAAGATCGCAACAGTTGGAGAAAGCTTGCGGTCGCCTCTGCAGCCGACTGATGATGATGATAATGATGAAACTTTTTCTAATCTCATTCATAGCCAATTATCAAAAATAACATAAAATATTAAATTTGGGAGCTAACTCTTAGCCTATACTCAAGATTTTGAATACTTAGACTTGTGCCAATTCTTTGAATTTTGTGTCTACAATTGTAAGAAAACAGTTTTCCCTCACATTGCAACAATATCAAAATTTGACTTTTATGGCCAGTTAGAACTACATAATAAGATTATGATTTAGCTATGTTTCATTTAGCAAAACAAGATAATCATTTTTTTCATTCTAAAAACATAAAAAAAAAATTAGTTCTGTGTATATTTTTCTGAAATCGAGTAAGAACTATTTTGATTGGTTACAAACAGGGCTATATCATGTATTGAGCCAATCAGAGATAGGGTAAGAATAATCAGTAGGAACTGTGCATAAAAGAGGTTAAAGATCTAAAAGCTCTATTTTGATTGGTTTCTCAGATGATTTTATCATGTAAATAGCCAATCACAGACACTGTAACAGAAACTTACCAAATCATCATCACCCATGTCATTACCCGATAAGGTCCAGACTTTGGCAACATCGGCTTCAACTTTAGGCTTATCTGAAAAAAGTCAATTAAACACAAAGTTTTAATCATTTATTTGGATTTTCCTAAAATGTTATGAAAAAACAATGTTCATATAGCTGGACTTGACAGATTTTGTACCTAAATAGTTATAAATTTGAATAGATAATAAGGCCCCCCCCCAAAAAAAACAAGTTTGTTTCCTATACACCAATCCGAGAAGCGTTTACTGTATTTGGCCCTCTATTGACGGCAACACAGATGTACCAGAGCGGAGATTTAATTAAGTAATTCAATACTCATGATTGTGTATTGAATATCACTGTTGTGTACAATTCCGGTACAATTCTGTATAGCACACAATAAATAATGGATAGAACCCCCGACCTCGGGACACCGCAGTTTTACATCGGGGACACCGCAGTAATGGCGAAGTCGGATAGGTGTATAGTGTGGACGCATTACATTTTTGACAGCTTAATTTGCGCATTAGAATTTTTTTCACTTACAAAGAAAAAAACACCCATAACAGAAAAAAAATCACACAACAAACGAGCGTAGTGAAAAACTACTGGAGAAAACATCACACATTTTTTTAAATACCTTTTTTAATCTGCAGGTTGAAAGGGGATCATAAATATTCTTGAATATGAAGAAATATGATTTTTTTTGTGTGTGTGTCGGAGAGACCCACTATGAATTCCCATTCCAATTTGCAGCAAAAAAGGGTGTGTTTTCATAATTTATAAAATAAAAATAAAAACAGCATTTCGCATTTGACTTTTTTGACCTGCTACATGTATACAGGAAACAAACATGTTTGGTTTTTTTGCCTAAAATTACTAAAATTTTGCGGTTCTCGGGTTGCGCCCAGGTCTTCACGCAAAGCATCAATCCATAATCGTCTACCTTGACACGCATCATTTTAACCTGGACAATTTCACTTGAAGCTGGATTATAAATTTGAAAAGATAATTTCACTGGACAACAAAGATTTTGCTACTGGGGCAAAAGTATGTGTTCTAGACGAAATTGAGCATGCTGATTCTGAATTCACAATTTGTCCATCACGTCAGGATTTTAAGATATATGTAAGGCCTATCAACAAATTGGCCTAAAATAAGTCAAAAATGCACTTCTAGTATTCTCACCTTGATTTCTTTCCACCTAATAAGGGCGATGTAAGTGATGAGCATGGTGAAAGATTCCCTTATGACATTTCAGTGATGGAAACAGGTGTCAATTGCGGTATAATAACCCTACCATTTTATGTCTTTTTATATTGCAATCTCAATAAAAATAAACTGAAAGTGTGACGTGCTGGGTAAATTCTGACTTCATATTTGAAATCAGCGGCCCTGATTTAGCCAAATACATGGATTTTCCTCCATCAGTAACAGATTAAAAGTTTTTATTTGTTGTTCAGTGGTTTAATGATATCAACTAGAATTTCGTGGTTCTAGACCTGCGCGGCTCCACCTTGACGCCCATCATTTTATCCAGTGCAATTTCACTTGACCCCAAAATGACCTTCACATTATTTGCCTCACTAAGGAGGCCGTTCCCTACCATATTTCATGAACATGCAGCAGTCTATGGCGATTTGACCCCAGATGACCCAAAATTGACCTTGACATTTTTGCCTTGTTTCAGTGGTCGTCCCCACAAAATTTCATGAACCTGTGACAATCTATGGCGATTTGACCTAGGATGACCTTGGACGACCCCAAAATGACCTTGACATTTTTTTCTTCCAACAGTAGTCGTTCCCACCAAATTTCATGAACCTGCAACAATATATGGCAATTTGACCCTGGATGACCCCAAATGACCTCACTATGACCTTGCGATTATGCAAAGTTTGCGCTGAAAATCAGGTCAAGAACCTCTGGCTGTGCTACTCTCTGCCAAGTTTCATCACTGTAACTCATACAGATCACCAGATAATCTGTGCACAAGGTTATTTTGCTTGATATGCATAAATTATGCAAATTAGGTACTTAATTACCATATTTTGTGACGAAAACCTACTAAAATTTGGAGATCGCCAATTGCCACCCCTCCACCAAATTGCATCACTATACTCCTTACAAGTTCCGAGAAATTGCACTTTCGCAAGCTTCGGACGGACAGACAGACGGACAGCCAGGAAACATAATACCTCCGGTGGAGGCAAAAAAATCAAAGTCTTAGCTAGTCCCCTGTCCGTCTGTTATTTTGGAGCAAATTGGAGCGCTTTGCTCCTGAAACAGGCAGTATTTCAGAAAGCAGGACTTACTTTGGAAAATCCCAAGTGAGGGACAGTCCCTCAAAATGAGAGACAGTTGGCAGGTCTGTATCTTTTTTATGTTGGTCAGTGAAAAGGTGGCTAAATATTATTGGTCAGTGAAAAGGGTCCTTTTTGGGCGAAAAATGCGAAGCATTTTTCGTCCTTATTGCGATGGGTTTTGGCATACTTATTTCCTCACAGCGTTGCAGAATAAAAAATAAAATAATCGTGCTGTCTATGTAATCAGGAAACTACAGAGGCGATAGTGTACATTTAAATTTGTCATTACTACTTCATGTTGATATTCAAACAGTGCTATAAAGTTGTCTTACCAAGGAATCTGTTTGTATGTAAAGAAATAATTGTTTTACAACTTGGATGAACTAGAATTACTTTTATGCAAATCCGAAAATTGCAACAGATATTTTTCATTTCTTTAAGATTTAGCGGTATTGCCAGATTGTACGTACAGTTGGGCTACATTAATAGCCTCATTATAGTTTTATTGATACTGGCAAAATACTTGCCTGTATGTGCTTGTTGTTATGCTATAGCGTATAGAATCTGTTAATGATACTTTAAGCACACAGTCAATTAATTTATGTCAACATGACCTTTTCACAAGGCTGTGTTTATATAACTGAATTCATTTATACAAACACAACCTTGAGTAAATTAAAGGAGTACTTAAGGGATCTGGACTGGGCGTTTAGATAGTATTTTGTGGGACATGAGAGCACATCAGACATTATGGAATTGCATTCCTAATACGGAGAATGTCTTTCTGATATCAAATAATTTTCATTTTTGAAAATCACGATGTATAAATAGGCCTACAAATTTTATGACAAATTATTAAAATTTGATATGTTTCATATTTTTTTTTTTTTATAGTCTTCGAAGTAAATTTTATAAATTTAATGACATATTCTTAAAGTGTATGTAGCTGCGAGGAAAAGCCGATCAATTGAAAAATTTTGACCTTCCATATTGAAAATATGGACTTTTTCCCCAAAATGACCTAATTTTTTTTTGTGTTTTGGGAAAAAGATCCATATCATAAATACGAAAGGTCAAAATTGTCAATTGAACGTCGGCTTTTTCATCCCACCTACATACACTTTAAGTAAAAATCATCATTTGCGAATTTCAAAAATCAAAATTATTTTATATCAAAAGGGCATTCTTCGTATTCAGAATGCAATTCAACATGTCTGATGTGCTCTAATGTCCCACAATAAATACTGTCCAAACGTTCATACCCCATCCCTTAAATGGGGAAACTTAGGCAGGCGATAAAGAGAAAATATATTTACTTTACCACTTATGGATCCTGTCAATTGAGACTAAAGCGCTTCAGACTCCGAGTATTATGCGTACAATATTGTATGTACAATATATACGTTATTTAATCTATTGCCATTCTATTTCCAGTAATGTTTAAGTTCTAACGAATGTTTGATGACGAAAAATCGATAATATGTTACATACAATACCTAGCAGAAATATATTATCGATTTTACGTCATCAAACATTCGTTAGAACTTAAACAGTACTGAAATAGAATAACAATAGATTAAATATCGTATATATTGTACATACAATATTGTACGCAATAAAAAGTCTGTATACTGCTTTATGTCTGTTAAGTGAGGGCTGTTATTTGAACAGTTATGGGATTAGTTACGTTTATGAACATAGAGGATGTTACGCTTATGAACATGATTTTCAACATTGTTAACAATATTGCTAGTATGTCAACAAATGAAAGTTCTGTAATTTGTTGAAATTCTTTAATACTAAATTATTTTGAATGTCATCAAATTGTAAATCCCTAGTCACATTTTCGATGTATTAACAACTAGCTATGTAGCAAAGACGTTAACTTCATGTACAAAACATTAACGCTCTTATTTTGTAAACATTGTATACCCATAGCTACATTAATCAACAATAAATGTTCTGTATTATTGTTCCTTATCCTTCATTTCTATTATAGACTTTCAGTGTATTATCAAGTAGATGTATATGTATAACAGATGTTATTCGTTTGTAAACACTTTATTTCATAAACATAGGATACCCAAAGCTACTTATTATGCTAACAATGAGCGTTCATTGACTGTTTGTAAACACTTTATTTCATAAACATAGGATACCCAAAGCTACTTATTATGCTAACAATGAGCGTTCATTGACTGTTAGGCTAAGTAAACGTTACAGGATAATATGTATTCAAATTCTGCCTCAAGGTTCCTGCTTAAATTGTGTTCAAGAATCAACTAAGATTTATTTAGCCCACCTTTTGCCAGTAAATAGGCTGTCATGAATTATCCAGTGTATTTTTATTATATCGTGCCGGTCTTATCACTTGGTACACAATAGCTCACCAATCTGAAAGCCTGTTTTAATCACAATGGTCAGAATTAAATAGCCAAAATGATTAGACAAACTAAGATTGGTAATACTATTTCTGCATTCAAATGTGTCAGTTTTGGTGTGCCTCAAGGTACAATTTTGGGCCCACTTCTATTCACGATGTATATCAATGATCTGCCTCTAACTGTGTCCAGTGATACCAAAATCACGCTTTATGCTGACGACACTGCCGTGTTTACGCTCATCAAAAGACATAAATGAGATCAATGTGCATCTTAATGATGATCTTAAACAAATTACATCGTGGATGGAAGTGAACAAATTGACCTTAAATGCTAAAAAAACAAAAGCCATGCTTTTTTGTTCAAGTTATTTTAATGCAAGGGTTGATGAGCTAAGTCTTTACATGAATAGGGAACAACTTGAAAATGTCAATCAATGTAAATACCTGGGAGTCATTCTCGACCAAAATCTAAAATGGGAAGCACAAATTAATCAAACTTGTTTAACAGTTTCAAATACATTGGTATGTTGTACAGAATCAGGGAATGGCTATCTGCTAACCACATGAATACAATTTATAAAGCTCTTATTCTTCCAAGATTGACTTACTGTGATACTGTATGGGGAAATTGCAATAACACACTTCTGAATAGGATTGAGCGTCTCCAGAACAGGGCTGGAAGGGCCATTCTTAAAGTTCCAGTCAGGACACCGTCTTCTTTAATCAGGGAAAAACTTAAATGGAAGCCTCTTAACAACCTTAGACAAGACCATCTGTGTCTTTTAACTTATAAATGTGTTGCTGGTTTTGTTCCAAAGTATATGCAAACAATTTTTACTTCAGTGAAAACCAGTCATCGTCACAATACCCGTGGTAGCGCTCATGGCAATATTGCACTTAACTTCAAACCCAGAATTGAAGCTGGTAGGCGCTCATTCTTATTCAGAGGGCTAAGGCCTGGAATTCACTTGATTCTAAACTGAAATCACCTCTCCCAATTAGCACAGCAACTTTCAAAACAATATACAACTCTCAATTTTATGATTCTTAAATTGTAGTCTTTAATTTGTTTCATATTTTGGATTCATTCGTTTATTTTGCAAAACAAGATTTTTTTGAGTTGTATTTATACTATCATGCTAGGCCTTTATACTACTATTTTGTGCAATCAGTTTCCATATTGAATTATTTGTATTTGACATTAAATGAATTATTTAGTTTGTATTTGGTGCAATCAATTGTTTTGAATAATATTAATGTTTTATAGCTATGCTGGTTCATAGGTTGATTTTGTAGTGTTTTATCTTTTAAGTAGTTTAAATGCTTATTGGGTCCCCATATTATTTGATCCTTTATTCTATATGCTTTGCCTATGTATGTAGTATTAATAGTATTTTAAACATGTTGTAAAGTTACATTGTAATTTGATTTATTTTGTAAGCATTGTATTTATCTAAATTTGCAATATTATTGTGTATTTGAATGTATGTAGTATTTTTAAACCTTAATAATTATGTTATGTAAATGTTGTATTGATCCCTGGGCCTCAAGGAAGAACAGATGATTAATTGTGTTTTCAACTGATTGAGTGTCCCAGGTTAAAGAAGAAATAAAACAAACAAACAAACAAAATAGGCTACACTGTCCATACACTGAGTACAGTCTCTAGGCAAAATCATAGGCTAAGTACCGTAGTCCTTGTCATTTGAGGTACGTAAAAACATACTCATTATGATCGATGCGAATTATAGAAACAGTTCAAACAATAAAATAACTACACCTTTATCTTGACACTTCCTCATTTGTTCGCCCTGTTCCTTTTTAAAGGAATTTTTATTTACAAGAAGGTCAGTGATTAGGGTTGGTATTTTCACATGCTCCAGATCAGTGTTTAGGGTATGAAATTTGAGGGCGTGCTTGAGGATGACAACACATGAAAGTATATGAGTGGCTCCCCCGTACTACCGAGCCTATTTGAAACCCTGTGTATGTCAACTGGACAGCACCTATCCTCAAAACTTACCAGGTATTTTCTTTGCAAAGGACAAAGGTAATGACACTGCTGAGCCGACCTCAAACTCTGGTTTATGGCATGTCATTTGAATAACTTTTATGTCTGCACTGGTACTGTGTGCTGATAATTCATCTGGGTTTAGTTTCACTTCTTGTACCTGTAACAAAGAATACACCCGAATGTATTAGGAATACACCAAATGTATTAGGAATACACCCAAATGTATTAGGAATACACCCAAATGTATCAGGAATACACCCAAATGTATTAGGAATACACCCAAATGTATTAGGAATATACCCAAATGTATTAGGAATACACCCAAATGTATTATGAACACCCAGATGTACACACCAAATGTATTAGGAATACACCCAAATGTATTAGGAATACACCCAAATGTATTAGGAATACACCCAAATGTATTAGGAATACACCCAAATGTGATGAATGCCATTAGTGAAAACTCAATGTTAGTCATGTAACACTCCAGTGATCCTGTGTGCCACCTTAAGTCTCACCTCAGACATATTAGTGAAGCTACAGATTTGTTTTAAGTCTAGAGTACACTCTTATGTTTAATGTATTGTAAACTTGCTTAAGTGAAGCCACAGATTTGTTTTAAGTCTAGAGTACTCATATGTTTAATGTATTGTAGACTTGCTTAAGTCTCACCTCAGATATATTAGTGAAGCCACAGATTTTGATTGTAGATACTAGCTTCTCGGCTGTTCTTAAGTTTGATGAACTATCACCTGAAAAAGAGTAAAACAAAGATCTTAGAGTGTCCCTGATTGGTCAATTACATAATATAATAAACACTTTAACATTGGAGGCCTGAGCTTTTAAAGGTTTTTACTAAAATATTTCTATTAAGAATAGTCCCATCCCTTGTTATATATATTCTCTACTTACCACTATGATAACGGTCTCCTTATCAAAAATAAACCATTAGGTTTAAGAATTCTCACTATTTCAATTCTTATTATGAATTGAGGGCAGCATATACTTGATTCTTCTTTTTATGAGCAATACAGAGATTCAAATTGAGGAGCACCGAGAATCATGGGACATGAGAGCACATCAGACATATCGAATTTCTGAATGTACGAGGAGTGTCCTTTTGATATCAGATAATTTGATTTTTTTTTTTAAATTGGCGATATAATACAAATTTGATGGCAAATTATTAGAAATTGATATTTTTTTGATTTTTCATGTTTAATAGTCCTCTATAAATCTATGATATGTACTTAAAGTCTATGTAGCTGGGAGAAAAAGCTGACGTTATTTGAAAATTTTGACATTTCATTTTGAAGATGCACATTTTTTTTCCCAAAAAGGCCTCAATTATTTTTTAGCTGTTTTGGGGACAAAATCACTGTCTTTAATACGAAAGACCAAAATTTTCAAATGATCGTTAACTTACATACACTTTAAGTAAATATCATTAAGATTTATAAATTTTACTTTGAGGACTGTTAAATATCAAAAATATCAATTTTTAATAATTTGCCATAATATTACATTGTGAATGTCAAAAAATCAAAATTATTTGATATCATCAGGACATTCTTCGTATTCAGAATGCAATTCGATACATGTATGTCTGGTGTGCTCTAATGTCCCACAATAAATACTGTGCAAACGTTCATACCCCTTCCCTTAAGGAACCTCACTATTTCAGTTCCTATTATGAATTGGCGCAGTATATACTGGATTCACTTTTTATGAGCAATAGTCCCATCCCGTTATATTACATTCCCTACTTACCATTTTTTTCATTTCACATTTGTTTTCAAACAACTCGTTAGCTTTGAGACAAACCTTTTTTTTTTTTGCCTTATCAATAATAAACCATTTGGTTTAAGAATTCTCACTATTTCAGTTCCTATTATGAATTGAGGGCAGTATATACTACATGTACACTCACTTTTTGTAAGCAATAGATCCATCCCTTGTTATATGTGACCCATCGGCACAACTGAGCCCTGAAGTCGCCAGTCATCATTTTTGAGATATTCAACCAAAATATTCTGCTTGAAATTAGCTTTACAATGATGTATATCATGTCTATAGTACGTGACATTTAAGTTGTGAAAAATCAATAAAACAGTCAATAAATCCTTTGTTTCCTATTGTTTATAGTTAAGTTCGATGGAGCATATCTCAATAGTGGCACTGGCGACATCCGGGCTCAGTTGTGCCGAGGGGTCACATATATGTTCTCTACTTACCGTTTTTACATACAGTCTCCCTTATCAATAATAAACCATTTGGTTTTAGAATCCTCACTATTTCTGCTAAATGTTCAGATGAGTGGACAATGTTTGCAGGAGGTATCGCTTTCAAGTGCTGTGTCAAAGCTTGAATTGCTGTGTGATGCTATAAAAATAACAAGAATACACCCAAATGTATTAGGAATACACACAAATGTATTAGGAATACACACAAATGTCTTGGAAATTATACCCAAAAGAGCATACACAATTTCCCAAATACACCCCAATATTTCTCAATAGCCTCCAAATACACCCAAAGGTTGTGGGAATACACCCAAATGTCTCCCAAATATCTTGGGAATACACCCTAAACACCCAAATGTCTCCCAAATATGTTGGGAATACACCCAAATATCCCCAAAAGCCTCCCAAAAGCCTTGGGAATACACCCAAATGTCTTGTTACTTACATAATGTGAGTCTTTCCAAGTTTTCAACCTGTATTCTTCCTGTAGGCCCTACATAAGTATTCAAATTGTCTACAGTAGATTTGACAGCATTTGGTGAGTGACCTGATCCCCATACGACTAGAACAGATTGACCTGGCTCTATCAACCTAGCGAAGTCCATTTTGCTGTAGAAAAATAACAAGAATACACCCAAATCTATTAGGAATACACCCAAATGTTGCAGAAATACACCCAATGAATTAAGAATATGCCCCAATCTACATGTATTACTAGGAATAAATTAATGAATATTCATTAGCACACACAATCCAATGCGAAATTTCAAGCCACAAAGGACAGAGGTCAAAGGTTAAATGCTTAGATAATCTTTACAGGCATTTGAGAAAAAGTTGAATTTGTTTTTAAAATGAAAAGAAGTTTGCAATTTTGTAATCACCAGAAACATGATGCTTGGGCATTCCTTTAACATATTTCCATTATTTTCTACATCCTCTACACCTACAACTTAAACAAGAGCACCAATGGTGCTGTAGCTGTGGTGCTAAAAATATTGAACTTCAAAATTTTATGAACATCCCTATCATAGGGTAGAAACTATAGTTGTACAATTTGTACAAAATGTGACCCGGCAGCACAAATGAGCCGTAAATTCCCTAAATTGTATTCTGAGTTACGATGTAAAATGTGTGCGAAGGTCGCATTCATCGGTAACTTAAGCTGGCCCGACATCTGTCTCATTTTGATAGTCAAAAACGAATCGATAATTGTATTGTTGAAGTGGATAATAAGCTTCTACCTTAGAGATGGCTATAGAACTTTTGATGGCTCTGGTCTTTGTTTGCTTTTGCTAAATCCTGTTCAAGTGGTGGGTTACCAGGCATTGTATTTTGTACAGGTATGCATAGGCCTAACCAACAATTAGGCCCTTCGCACTTGATTATTAGTTTCCTGTTAACCGCCCGCGTCCAAAATTGAAAATCTCAAAACAATTAATTATTTTATTTTTATTTCTAATTTTCTCCTTTAAAATAACTTTCAACTACTTTTACTTGCCATTTTCTGACTTTAATAATATCAGCAATAATTAATGATGAATGAACAAAGAGTACAACTCCACCTTCACTTATTTATAAAATCAAATCTTGTTGTGAAATAATTAAATGCCGCTCTAGTCAAAAGATCAAGAGATCCCAAGCTAATTTTTCAGTTCTTGCAGAGAATTACCTCTTCTTTGATGAAATGCTATTCGGAGAGTCAGGTGATGTTGGCGCGTGATAATACAGGCGTGCAAAAATAGGAAATTTTGACCTTTGACCTCTGTCAACTCGGTGCGCCAACGAAATCCCAAAAAATTTTTGCTGAAAAATTTAACTTGCCATGGCGCAGCCGTTATGATCTTTGAAGTTTGCACGAGGGCGCTTTTCATCAAATCATTGGATTTGCTGATTTTGTCGCCATCAAGATCCCAATTTTTTTTTTTCTTGGTTTTGTAATGTAACCATTTGGTACTTTAAAAAATGCAAAATGCAGGTTGGGATGATGATGGCGCATTTATGTTATGCACCTCAAAGTTTACCATTTGCAAGTAAGGCTCAGAGAGGCTGAAATTTCAAGAATTTTTTCAAGCTGAACGAGGGCGCTGTGCACGCTCATATTTTACACGTGAGTTGTTGGTGCTAATATGTACCAAAATTATTTTTTTTTTTCAAGTCTATTTTTTTTTGTATCACAACCCCCCTTATTCATGTACATAATAAGGAGACTGGTTCTTAATAATTAATAATTAAAAGCCACCTCATCCCTTTTTAAAATCTTCAACAGGAAACTAATAATCAAGTCGAAGGGCCTTAACAATGAGAGAACTTTCTTAAACCTCGTTGACTTGGGGATGATTTGAAATGACTGCCAATTATGACTGTTTGATATTTATTGCCAGCAATGTGGAAAAAGAGACACATGTAAAAACTTAAAAAGCTATAATTTTGTTGAAGGAGCCAAGTTCAACAAACCATAACCCCGCTTCTGGATATTGTTTGAAGTCAAATGATATACATTTGTAGGCCTACCGTTTTTAAGTTTATGATGTTTATTTATTAAACACAAAATAAAACAAAATTGACCGGGGGAGGAATTTACGGCTCATTTGCCGTGAAGTTACGGTCACAAATATACATTTTGTTATAGGGTCATGTGTCATATGGTGGGGCACATTTGCGTTACAAGCACCGATTTTGATAATTTGTCCTCCTTTTCACTAAAATTGTTACATGTCTAAAACTACGGTATACATCTCACACCAACAAAACTATACATTTCTGGAAAGCTTATGTTCCAAGGAATCCAACTATGCAAAAATGAAGTTGGTATACAGGGTGCATAAGAAAATATATAGGGTGATATAATGAAAAAAATTAATTTTACTAGTAAATTAATAATTTATTGCATTTACTACTGATATGGAATACATCAAATGTAATCTAATTTTGTGGCAGGCAACACAGTATGAGCTTGAATAAAATTTATACTTAAATTTGCGATGTTATGAATGACCAAAGTGGTGATACAGGGTGTGAAAATATACGTACATTGTAACTTCACGCACAAAATGTTGATTACATTTTGAAAATATTTTCTTTTAGAGTGTATCCTACATTTATTTTAACTGCATATTTGGGTTCCTGGGGTAAAAGGCTTTCCAAAAATGTATACATTTCCTATCTTAGGGTGTATAATTCTCAAGATACAACAATTGAAAGCCAAAACGCATGTTGTGACTGAAAATCTTGACATTTGTGTGTAAGTAAATAGGAAAAATTGAGGAAAAATTAATAGCTGAATAAGAATAATGAATGATCAAGCTTTCATTTGAGGTATGATTTGCAAGTATAGCACACTATTTGGCAATAATATAATTCAAAATTCAAAAAGATGTCATGTCTCCCATAGAGAATGCACATACTCCTCCACCGCTTATCCTCCACCACTTATCCACCAGGTTTATCTTCGTTAACATTTTGGTATTTTTCACTAATTAAACAAATTGGCATTCCAAATTGAGAAACATATTTGAAAATTACCGTACTGTTTGTAATAAACGCTCCCCCTCTAATAAACGCCCCCTCCAATTTTTCTGTGAAAAATTGACAAAAATGCAAACATTTCCATGCCATATCGTGTCAGTACGAGGAACCCGTACCGTAGTAGCTCTGCACAACGGTATGGGATGAAGTGTATACAAAAAGCTAGTGCAACGTTGCACTAAAAAATACAAGGCTCCTGTAGCCAAAATAGTTGCATGTTTGTCATAATATTAATTACACAGCTTCTTGTACTTCTTGTCTAAACTCTTATGCTTGTAATTGTAATTAATACCCCATTAGTTATTCAGAATAAATAAAAATTCATTAACACATGATCCACATCGGCGCACCAAAACTGAGATGGCGCTTCAGTGCAAACTTAGATAGGGCAGCACCAATACGAAAATGTCATACCGATAAATGATGTGTCTGTTTTGCCCGTTATTTAAGTTTGTGTTGCGAACTAATATCGTGTAGGTAAGCTTAAAACTTGCATCAGTCATGTCAGTCACGATCGCTATATTAAATGGACAAAACATATTATGACTCAACTCCCATCCATTGCATTGCCTAATTATGGTAGAATTTCACTAATTCCGTGTACTTACAGGAGTAATTTTGTTGTATTTCCCACGAAAATGTAATTTTCCGTGGGCGCCGCCATCATGTATAGTCGTGAATCCCTCCTTTTAATAGGAGCACCATCGGGAAATTGAACCCGATTTTTAAGCTTTTTCACGCCCCTTTTGGAAAAATGCAACGCCCCAGGCGTTTATTACAAACAATCACGGTAGAATAATCAGGCTGTATTTAATGAGACCAAACTTGATGCAATTGGACCAAGAATAGCCCTGTGACAACAAGTTAAATCAGAAAGAGGAAAAGGTAACGTCACCAGGTATTTTGGGGTCCAACCATACGACACACGACCACAGGCCTAAAATAGTTGTTCGACATATAATGTGATGTCCTGCTGAATTCGGTTCCACAGCAAAACCAAATTCAGGTGGTAAATGATTAAAATGAACGAAAATAAAAGACCTAAAAAGACCAAATTTTGCCGGACTCAAGGAGGACTCGGAGCCGAGTCCCGAGTCCAAGCCTTGCCATGGGGTCCGAGTCCGAGTTTTTAGCTTCCGAGTCCGAGTCCTTGAAAAAAGGACTCAAGTCTGAGATAGGTATGCCCACATTGCCTATCATAGAGGGCTCCTTCAACACCCAACTTGTGACCACAGAAATGGCTTAACTGTGTAATGCCCATAGGAAAGTACAAAATTTGAAATTTGGATACCAGAAACTTTACGTAGAAAGTAAAAACTGTCAATTGGTATACCTTGATACAAAAGTTATCATACAGTGATAGTAATATTTTTTTTTTTTTTTTCTGCTTTTGTGTAAAATGGATCGCTGTGCTGAAAAATGCTGCATTTGTACAGTAATTCATTGTAAAGATACAGTCGATGATGGTCACAGAATATGGGAAAAGACATTTGCTCATTTTTGTCCTACAGATATGGTTGACCCTAGACTGCGGAACTCAGTCCTCAATGATAGTCAGTCATTTATCTTTTGGTGGTTATATGACTATCATTTGAGGACTGAGTTGTTATGATATATCTTCCGAGGTGCAATTTCAGACAATACAATGTAGCTGGGGATTTTTGGGGCAGAGGTCATCTATTGAATCCTTTCATGACCATTGAAGCATAGTCAAGTCTGCCAAGGACACTCAGCAGTTGTAAATTGAAAGACCATGTCAACTTATGCCTGGTCGAGCACCCTCACAGACCCTAACGTAGTGAGGGTGCTTGGTATATCCGCCATGTTTCAAATACATGGATGGCCAGCATAATGTCCCATAAATTTAAGCTTTATGAGAAGCCTATTTCGGTTGCAAAATGAGAACACAGAGTGGCCAATCTTTAACCCACATTCTCAATCTCTCATGCCAGAGGTTAAAATAAAAGCGATCCTAACTAATTATCAAAAGATCGTAAATTTAATTTCTTGAAACATGCTGGCAAAGCGATTTGTTTACAAGTAAACAATCCTTGTTCCGACACCGATACCGTTCATTTGGCTTAATTCGGCAAACCACGTGATCATTCAGGTGAACTAGGATTGGACGATCGATTGCGTTAAATTTTATCCAGGTTACCAGGCCATTCTAATGGCGATACTCGCGTCTTGGAAATATTTTTCAACCACGTTGCAAAATGATCGAAATACACCATCAAAGGCGACTTCGATCGGTAAGCATCATTGAAACTAAGCAATATTCTTTTGATTTTTTCGATAAAATTGTAGTTTACAGTTTTGATTAGTTTGATGAGAGTGGATTTCAAAACCAGTCCACTAGTAGGCGTTGTAATTGACAGTTTGTGGCAATCAATTTCACGATTAAAATCTTTCCTTTGGGGTGGTTTCCATTTCTTGCTATCATTTAAAGCCTGAAAGCACCAATACTAAAGATAGGCTATCAGTCGCTTGTGCAGATATATGTTTTAAACATTGGATTCCATTTCTTGTTTATTGTTCACTGTATTGGAAACGCCTGTTCTGTAGTATATTGTATTGGTTGTACTTGTATTTCCGAGGCATAATGTCAACTCTCGACAAAAGAATGCATGCATGTCAAAGGTCATCTGACACCAATTTGGTGTTTGTTATGCTCCTCGAAATTAGTACCTTCACGGTCTATGTCTGGGTTGACCCCTCATTTTTTTCAAGTTAAATAATCACCTTTCCAAATAAAACAATTTCCATGTGAAATATCCTACTTGAAAATTTGATGATCATACCTATCCGAGTCTAGTGCCGTACTATTACGCTGACTTTACGTTGATTCGGCGAGGAGGGGGCGATTTAAACCTCCTGGTTTGTTTACAAACAGAGAGGTAGACAAAAAACCGTTCCGCATGTCCAAACACTCAAGTATCAGAAGGATGGTCCACAATAGCGTGATTCACGTAACCTGAATAGGGATTAAAAAGCTGTCACGTAGAACCATGTGCTTCTATTGTCCAATTTGCCATCAAGATTTCATATGGAAACAGTTCAGACCCAGTACAAGATCTGTCTGTATCTGTGTGGATACTGCACTGGCAGCTCCGTCTTGAACAATCGAGCAGGAATTGGTGTGCACCGTGGTGATTAGTCTTGCTTGAGGAATTCTTGCACAGCTGTTTTGAAGCTGGTTGAGTCTTGAATGTTGATGATTGATTGTGGTAATTGGTTCCAGTCTATTATAGTTTTGGGTAAATATGAATATTTATAATGTGTTTTTGCACAAGTGATGATCTGGTATGAATCAGAGTGAGTATGCCGAGATTGACGCAGGCTTGGTTTGAGTAGGTGTTCAACCCGGCAGGGCCAGGAGGCCCTGTCTGGCTTTGTGGAGAACACATAATCTGTTGGCAGTTCTTCTATTTTGTAGAGTGTCCCAGTTTAAGTTCTTGATGACTTTGGTAATGCTGGTTGTTCTGTTATATGTGTTTGTTGTGAACCGGGCAGCCCGTTTTTTGGATCATTTCGATTTTATTAATGAGATCTTTCTGATGGGGTCCCATACCGAGCTCGATAAGGGGTCTCTACAAGAGACATGTAGGCTGTTTGTTTGATTGGTTTGGGACATGCATAAAGGTTTCTCCTTATGAAACCCAGAGATCTATTGGCAGATGAAGTTATGTTATTGATGTGAGTTGACCAGTTTAAATTATTAGAGATGTTAACACCCAAATATGGGTAGTTTTTCACTTCCTCCAGTGTGTGTCCTCCAAGATCGTAATTGAATATTTTTGGATTTCTGACATGTGTTATACGCATTGTAAAACACTTCTTGACATTAAAACATAACTGCCAGTCCTCCTGCCACTTCACTAAGGAGTTAAGATCCTTTTGGAGAAGTGAGTGGTCTATGTCGTTGATGATTTGACGGTATCTGACACAGTCGTCAGCAAATAATCTGACATGGGAACTGATGTTAAGGGGCAGGTCATGTAGGTACGTCGAGAACAGGAGGGGCGAAGCACGGTGCCGTGAGGGACGCAAGATTCGGCTTCTGTCCAAGTCGAGTGTTCTCCACCGACAACGACCCTCTGTTCACGGTGCTTGAGGAAATTTGAAATCCAAATGAGAAGGTTATTTTTAATGCCATAATTACTGAGTTTTAAAAGGAGACGGTTGTGGGGGACAGTGCCGAATGCTTTTGAAAAATCCATTATTATCATGTCGGTTTGGGATTTGTTGTTTAATGAGAGGGCCAGGTCATTGATGGTGAGGAGTAATGGGATTCACAGGAATGTTTGATGCGGAAGCCATGTTGCTTGTCGGTAAGAACGGAAAATTTATCGAAGTGATTCATGATTTGGGAGTGGATTATGTGTTCCAAGACTTTACTGCAGACTGATGTTAGTGATATGGGCGATAATTTGAGCGTCGGTCCGGTCACCTTTTTTAAAGATTAGGGGAAATATTGGCACGCCCAGCCAGGATGATGGTATCTCGCCCGGTCTCTAAGGATTTTTGGAACAATATTGTCAGGGCCGGGCTATTTCCTCGGCAGCTACCTTGAGGATCGAGGCGGGGACACCATCAGGGCCTGAAGCTTTGTGTGGATTTAAGCCAGAAAGGAGTTTATAAACACCATCAACAGAAATTGTAAAGTCAGGGATAGGAGGATATTACTGGGTGGGATGTCAGGTAATTCTTTTTTCTCCTGTGTGAAAACTGATCGGAATTGTTCATTTAGAATACTGGCTTTGATTGTATTGTCAGATTCAAACTTACCATGTTGTTTCAGTGTTGGGATACCCACAGAGTCTTTTTGAGACTTTTATGTGGGTCCAAAACTTCTTAGAAGATTCCGTACAGATGGAACTTATGTAGTTCCTATAGGAGCGTCTAGTTTCCTTTTGGGTAGTTCTCGGAGGTCATGAAAATGATCAAGTGACTCCTGGTTTGGAGTCTTCTGGTATGAGTTGAAAGCCCTTTGCTTTCTTTTTATTGCATACGTTTTTACTTTCACGGTTGATCCAGGGAGAGTATTTTTTCCCTCACAATGCGGGAAGGAATATGCTCTTCCATGACAAGATTTATTTTGTCAACAAACTCACAGTAGAGGTTTTCTACTGAGGACTGGGAAATATCTCTGGTAGAAAGCCCAGCACTAAAATCTCTGAGGTCGGCTTTTAGGGCCTCAGTATTAGCTTTTATTCAGAGGAAGATTTTCCGGGATTTTGTTTGATGAGTTTGGGTTTTGATATTGATGGTAATAATTGGAATAGCGTCATGATCGCTAATACCTGGGATCACTGCAGAGTCCTCGACCAGGGTTTGGTTATTGGTGAGGAAGATATCAAGGATGTTATTGATACGGGTTGGCTTTCTGACAAGTTGCTCGAGACCAAAGTCAGAGAATAAATCTAAAATTTCCTAGATAAATTTGCGTGCCGGGCATTGGGCTTCACAGAATAATTTTTCCCAATCGATGTCGGGGATGTTGAAGTCTCCTGCTAACCAATCTGGGCACCATTTGTCTGGTTAATATTATTTAAAGATTCACGAAGTTGATCAATGTACTTTCGGTGGTGGCTCCAAACTGTTGGGACCTGTAAAAGGAGCCAATGGTGATTTGTTTGGCCTTGGATCTGAATAGTGGCCCAAAGCGACCTGCATTGAATTTGTGTTGAGGTCAGTACGATGGAGTCACAACTAAATTAGATCCTTAAAAAGCTAGCAGGACTCCACCTTTTGAAGGACCAAAATCGCGGTCTTTCCTTATCACAGAGTAACCTTGGGAAACAATTCATTGTTGTTGATGGATGGGTCAAGATGGGTTTGGACCCAATAATAATATCAGGGCTATGCTGCTCAATACAGCAAGCAAGATCTGCTGACTTACTTCTCAGACCCTGGAAGTTAACAACTAACACTTTAAGTTGTTTCCTGACTCCTTTAGGTTTTTACGCTTGTTGACGGTTGGTGATGATGAAGCTAGGGGGGAGCTTGGGAGCTCTGTACTAGAATTATGAATACATGAATTTGCATCAGAATTGATATCACTGGAATTGGATAGGCAATCAAAACTATTTGAAAGCTCAAGATCACTGTTGGCAAAGGGAACTAGAAAAGTTGGAAGCCCACACTGGCAACATATCCATTCAAGGTTGGTGCATGCAAGGCGTCGTAGACAGCAGTAGACATGTTTAAACAATCAGCGATGGAACCATCCCTGGCAGCCGTCACAACTGACAGCGTTGATTCCATCTAGCAGCCTTGCCACACAAATCACAAGGGAACTTGGGTTTGTAGGGGCGAGGGTTAGAGTGGAAGTCCCCAGCCTGCATCATCACCAAGAAAACATACATTAGAACCAGTTTGGGGTTCCATTATCCAGATATAAACCAATAGGTTTCAATTTATCACTCATATGATTTAGAAAACATACAATACCTGGAAAGTGTTGGTAATTTTGATGTGGTGACATCAGTATGTTAGTTTCAATTGTATCAAAGATCTCAGGGTTATGATCCAGGGCATGCAACTTGTAGACACCTATAGATATACTGTATGAGTTCATTGTTGAGGTGTCATAATGAAGGGCAAGATTGTAAAGCCCAACAAATATCATAGACAAATTAAAACATTCACTAATATTTGAACACAACATGGTGGAGCTCTTAAATCAGTTCGGTCTCACCTGTATGCGTGCTGATGGACAGGGCACTGACCCGCTTGATTTAGTTACCTACACGCTACCGGCAGCCATTGTAAGCTCTCGGCAAAGTAGAGTTAAGTTTCCATTGTGGCTATCATATTCCCTTGTAGAAGAAAATCCAAGTCACAATACAAAATGGTGGCACTATCAAAAGGCGTCACCGTGGCGTGAACTTCGATAACGTGTGACAAAAGATTAAATGGGTATGCAAGTGCGTAATGTCTTTTACTCAGTAAACTCCAAGTTCAATAGAGTTTTTAAAGAAAAAGCGGCGACTCAAGACTCCCAGGTGGATGAAAATCCAAGATGGCAGCTGTCCGATCGATCGGGATCGATCAAGGAGACGTCACACGTATGCTCGATTAACGTGTGACAAAATATGGTAGACGAGATGGTTTCCAAAGTGCAGGAATTTGAAGTCAAAATTAAAGCAAGACTAAATCACGCGAGCGAGAGTAAAAGTTAGTCCCGATGATCTGGAGTAACTAAATTTACAGATGGTAATGTTCCTGAGGCAAATTGGCTCACAAAAACGGAATTTTGACGGAATTTGGAGTCCAAGATCTCCACGATTTCAAAGAGATGCTAACACCTCGATGAGGGCGCACACTATATCATGTCAGAAATTAATATTTTGTTCTGCGTCTGATTATTCGCACTAATCCGAGTCCATGATCAGGACTCGAGTCCTCCAACACTGAATATGAACCTTACTTAAAGCCTATGATGTCTGGTAAGTAGCATGGTTATATTTTATAATAATATGATGAGTCAGAAGCATGCCATGGAAGAGTCGACTCGACTCGTCTCAGACTCAGGCAGCATGCAGTACGCAGTGCAGTGTGGAGTGACTCCAAACATGCCAAACCATGACTCTGGCTGCATGTCTTCATGTCTAGAGATGTAAATGCTTTAAAACTATGATTTGCATCGAAACCACTGTTACATATTATATACTCACAATTGACAGATTCTCTGAAAAAAAGTCACAGAAAGACGTTTCTTCGTAAATGACGTTGGTAAGCTTACGTGACTACGCAAAAGTTTTGTGACCCGGAAGTGGTTTTTCTACATTCAGGTCGGACAGCATTGACCAATCAGAATACAGAAAAGATCGACGCTGATTGGCTAATCACTCCGAAATTAAAAACTCCCAGCAGCAAAACCGGGAAACAACAAAGTTTTTGAAAATTGTGAGAGATGGCAGATTATTACGATGCTAATTTTGAGGCTGATTGCCCAAAATTTGTTGATTTACAGTATCACAGAATATAGATGATAATGCCGATGAGTGGTTTAGTAAGTCAGGTTGTTAAATGTGTAATAGTTATGGGTTTATGGGTCGAAATAATACTGCAGTTTTAGTAACATGCATTCCATGGTCATGATGGTAAGCTTTCCTCCCGGTGCTTTCCTTCAGTTCTGAATCATCAGCAGGGTGGTACACCGCATATTGGTTGGTCCGTGAGGACCATGGGACACATGCTAATCCATGGGAAATTCATGGACCATTCCAAGCTCATACTATAAAAAGCACACGCCTGGATAGCCAGTGTAGCCTAATAAAATGCATGCTGTTAATCAGTTATTTAAATGAATAATGTTCATGATGTTATATAGCTTTGCTTTGATCACTGTTGATTGATCTGGATTAGACTCGCTGAGTCTCATGGACGCCGTTCCTATGTCCATCAGACTTCGTATTTCCCATTTTGGATGTCAATGGAAATACACACTAACGATTTATTGCCCGATTAGAAACTTGAAAAAAATCTTTAAAATTTTATCAATGTATATTCTGTCGATTGGGACATCCGGGCTATCTCTAGTCTCGAGCCCAAACTGCATGTGGCTCACGGTTTGTTGTGAACAACAGAAAACGGCTGAGAAGGAGGCTACATAGCGATGTTGCTGGAGTGACATTCAATTTTGGAAAAAGCGACACTCGACCATGGAATTTAATTTTAAGTTTGTCAGTATATAAGCGGTAAATCAAGTAAGTTTCTTTCACTCTGAAAACTTAGAAACGGTTGTTTGATTCCACTGACAATTTGCGATCGAAATTTACATTACACCAATGACAGAAATCATCAACAAAAATCGAATCAGGGACTTGTTTTCACTCGAACACATCAACCGGAAGTGGCGTGACACGGACCGACAGAATAAAAGTGGTACCAACCTTATTGTGCTTGCTAATTTAAGACTCGGTTGAAACAAAATTAAGGATCGAATGCATTTTAGTGTCCAAAAAGGCAAAATTATCGTCAAAGTTCTGCGAAATCGGCACCCTTGCGAAAGGGTTCAGAATTGAATCGGGAGCGAAAATATCCGATCTTTGCGATCAAAAACACAAAATTACAACTTTAAACATACTATTGGCAAAAGACATTATTACCAAACAATACAGAATAGAAAATTTGACATCATTTTCTCAAAATATTGAAAACATTTGCTCACTAGACATCGAAAAAGTACGCAAGCCAATTCCCGTTCAAACGCGTGGGAGACTGAAAGTGCGATAATCGTGACTAATCTGGATATATAAGGTTAAGTCGGCAGCTTCAAGTTTCAACTAGCAAAAGTCGTACTATCGCCAACTTTGGTGGAATTACTTTAGGTCAGGTTGAAATGTGCGCGCGATTAATGTGAGAGTGTGTGAAAAAAAAAAAATTTGCGAGCCTCCTCTTGAAACTGGGTCGGTTGGTGCTGTCGTGATGTCTTCGGTCAGGGTGTTCAGTCTGTAGTCGTGCGTGGGGAGTATTAATTTTGTAAACATCCTTGGTTGTGTTGCGTTGATCATCATGATTTAGGGGTTCATTCAATATATTTTCATGACTAAGCGGTTGTGATTAGTATTTCATCAAAATAATACGGTAACAAAAAGTATACATGTATATGGCAACATTCACATTGTTAAAATCAATCGTGAATTTCCTTAATTTTTCCTACCCGGCGATCGCACATATCTGCATGTCCGGGACACTGCCACTGGGCATAAACACTGTTTTATACCCGGCTCTCTCGACCAATCACAGCGCTGATACATAGGTCATAGTTTTAGCGTGTATGTATGAACATGTGATAAACAAAGCAAGAAATTGAAGAAAATAGCAAGGAAAGGGGAGAAGGCCATTACCAAACACAATTGCACAATTTTACTTTCTTAGCCCTTACTTTGTGAGAAAGAAACTGGAATTCCAATCTCAAGCCCGATGCAAAGGCTTTAATAGCTGAATTTATCAGGCTTTGAATTTTAAGGTGGCGAGTGCAGCAGCTCGCATGGATAGCTCTGCTAAATTGTTCATCCAGTGTGATTTATAGCTCACCTTGTAAAATCTGCCAGAGCCTTAGCTTCTTCACAAGTGCGGTTTATAACACACCTGATTGCTCACCTTAACATTTCAAAGGAGTGCTATTAATTGCCGCCTAGTATTTTCAAAACTCAATGCCTGATTTATACTTGATCCCCGGCGATTGCGATTAAAGTACCCGGGTCCGCTTTTTGGAAAGCGATGAGCAATCGGCAATTTTGCGATGCATCGCACATCGCTTTTGCATGTTATCTACTTCATATGCGTACTGTACTTCATGTACTTATCACGGCGATAGCGATTGCAGACCACAATCAAAATATTCTAACTGCCACACAATACATTTTTAAAACATCACCCGCTGTCAATAATTATTGCTTTGAATTAATTCATCATCAAAAAGTAAATAATCGGAAAGGTAAATTAAAAGCGAGATGGCCCAGCGGTTAAAGGCGTTACGCTGTCGGCCGGGAGATACGATCGGTGAGGTTCAAGCCTGCTTGGGCTTGCTAAGCTTTAGGTGAAAATACTCTTCCCTCCCAAAAAGTTCCTATATGGTCGGGAATCCTTCAATTAAGTCCAGTTTCATCACAGAATTTAATTCTCGCCCCATACACTGCTTAGGCTAGCGTGCAGATGTGCAGCGTCCGTGATTCGGAAGTCACGTAAAGCCGTTCACCTAGGTTTCATTACGGTATCATTGAGGTATAGGACTTTTTATTTTTTAGGAGAAGAGCAGATACGGCAACTACTTGATTATATCTACATGTTCATACTACATACTCTGAAAATTTTAGAAAATTCGCACAAGTCCGTTTTTTTAAATCACAGTTTTTTTCCTAAAATGGGGATTATAGTGCCATCAACGGGCACTCTCTCCATAGGGCTACATGGCCATGCGTTTTGAGTTGGGCCGGTAATTAGTTACATGTTTTTATGAGCTGAAAATTGCATGTTTTTCGTTTAGATATGAAAATCTTTCACATATTATACCCAACATATATAAAAGTATACATTTTCTGGCTGCAAATGAACCAAGGAATCCAAAAATGCACTTTAAAATGACACAGGGTGTAACACTAAGGAGTTATGAAACTGAAAATACCAAATATTTTAGGGAAAAAATGTAAAATTTGACAAATTAAAAAAAAAAAGTTAGCTTCACCCCACATATTTAAAAGTTCCATATTTGAATTCCTCTCAGTCAGAGCTTTAAATACATATCATCATAGGGTTCAATAAAATTAAAATGATTTTGCGCCTGCCTCTTTCAAGGCATATTTTCCCATTGACTTCAATGTGTAAATCTTGAGCGGAAAATAAAATATGCAAAATTGCTTCTCAAAGCAAATTAAATTACCTGGAATATGATTGTATGGTGTTATAGTATGCAGTTTAAAGTGAATTGTGAAAAAAGAAATAGACCTCGTCCTCTTGCATCATATGACCCCTTGGGGTCACTTTTATTAAATTTGCTCCTCCTGATCCTCCTCCACCCCGCACATTATGCTAATTAGATGCAAATTATTCAAATGTTAATAACGTTGTACAACTTTTTAAAGGTTTACTGTATTGGTCTCATCACAAGCTTTAATTTGACACCAAATTTAACTACATAGGCTGCATATTAACTGAGAAAATTAAAAAGATGAACCCTGAAATGCCGTGCGCATGTAACATCTCCACCTATTTACTGGCCCAACTCAAAACGCATGGCCACATACATTATAAGACCAGGGGTCCATTTCACTAAACTTTCTTAAAGCTTCGTAAGTCTCAAAATCGTTAAGTAACTTCGACGAGTCGTAAAGTTCCATTTCACTAAACATACTTACGAATGGTACCCTTCGTAAGTAATAGGATTACTACAGGAACCCTTCGTGAAAGTTACGCCTAGTATTGGGTATTAGTAACTTTCGAGCGTTACTGAGTTCTGAAGGGTTAAAACTTTAGTGAAATGGACCCCTGGTACAGACAAATGGCCATAAAATAAAATAGACTCTTTCATTTTTCCTCAAATTTTGCATATGATGTAGATTTAACATCTGGAATGTAATGCAAGTGGTGTCGTTGCTGCTCTTCTAAATTCATTTATAAAATGTCCGCCTCAGACCAAGGTGTTGGTCCTGTACAGGAAGAGTCAAGCCCTGTGCAATGTTCAGTGTTAGAGCTATTCGAAAAGAGAGGGGACCATCCCCAGTTCTGATATCTGCAATCAATCCTAGGTTCCAGGATCGTGCATCTAGGCAAACTGTGCACATAAAGCCCATGCGTTGAATACTCAACCATTTGAGGTAAGCACGTTATATGGAAGGAAGGAAGAATTAGCAAAATAATAGATCCAGTTGGTTGAAAATAATTGGTTGATGCATTCACGTGTCAAGTGATATCGCTGGGAAGTTGAGATTTCTTCAACTTACAAAAGCGATTGATCGACAACGCTCTGGAAATGTAAGTAAACACTGATCATGAGTGAGAATCGCTTTTCTGCAAAAGCGATATGTATAAATTCAGCTTATCATGATATTGCTAACTTCTTCATTCACCAACCATCATTCAATGACTCCATGATCCTTGCTTCTTCTTTTGGTTAAGTCGGTAATTAAGGTGCACAATGTGCATATCACACCAATTGCTAGCTTCATGCTTGGTATAAAATTGCCTGGTCAAGCACTACAGGTAAATTAAGTAATTCTTGGCCAAGCATTGCAAGCTTTTGCACCATCCCCAATGCATGAATGGATTATGTGCTTCCCGGACGTAAAGACAGTAGGCCTACTAGGCTACTAGCTACTGTGCAGACCTTCAAAAAGAAGCTGCAAGACGCCACCAGCACCAGAAATTAATAGCAATTTTGAATGGTGATGATCTAGGAAACTATGCATTGAGTGGTTTCTTCAGTTTGTTGTAACAATTAGGGTTGCTGAATTAGGGTTATTTTAGAATAAATTTTGATATTTTTTTTAATTCCAAGAACAATAACTTATATTCATCTCTTAATCTCCAAACACGTGAATTCTGTAAACAAATTTCCATTTATTTTACATCATACTTCTACTTAAGCAGGAAAAGTTCCTGGAATAATAATAAAACTGCATTTATCCACGCTTTCTGAATACTCAGATTCCTCAAAGCGCGCCACAGGTTGATATGCTGCCAAGGGTAGCGCAACCTCAATGCCGAGTGTGACAGACAACAGGCCGGGTGATCCCCTTCTCTTTACGAAAAGGCCTGCAACTTTTACATGTCCAGATATTGCTCTTCTGGTACATGGGACCACCATTTTATGTGACTCTCCGAACCACGGCATGCTATGCACCCACTGTGGTGTCTGCACGTTTAGGGCCACAATGAGTGGGATAGAGGATAAATTGAAAGCTCATGATCTCTTGCAACCTTCCGACCGATAGCATAGCGTGCACACCAAACTACATGACCACCCTCTACCTCTAGGCTAGTACTGCAGCCATCTACAGGGTGGACTAAGAATGACCACCATTTCCCTTCTCCTCTGTTCATCCGCCAGTGGACTGCCGTTGACTTTGGAGGTTGTAACTCATCCGCCTTCACTACCGATGCTAACTGCTGGTGCAAGCTCGCTAGATCCGCCGTTGGTCTTAGCCATAACCCTAGCCAGGGAGGCAAGGGGTACCCAGTGCTTGCCCAGGGCACTGGAATGAGATTACCCAATTACCCATTTTTCCTGCTGTGTTGAATACTAAATTGTACATTGTAGTAGTTTCTTGTCATATTCATAAACTGAGAAAGGATTTATGTAAACAACACTTGATGTGGAAATAATTAGGGAGGTGGGTCGGTGATTTTTCGGGAAAAGCTTGCTTTTTAAAACAAATTTGTGGAAAATCTCACTTTTTATTGACATTATTGATCTCATTTTTTGCCTTTAAAAATTGCAGTTTTTGCCAACCTTGGCCTATTTAAACATTACAAAAAATTTCATTGCAAATTACCATTGAAATTTGTTTCTCTTGTGAATTTTCAGATTTTGACCATGAAAATGGGGTGCGGTAACGTTTGAGGAAAGCCAAGAGGAACCGACTCAGACGAGTCATGATGAAGACAACCAAGCCAAGGAGGAGGAGTATCATGAGTGTAATGATGAGGTAAAAAAACACCCAAATGCACCCAAATGTCTAACTGAGTGGAATGATGAGGTAAAAGTTCTACCACCCAAAACACCCAATTGTCTTAGGAATGCACCCAAATGTCTTACTGAGTGCAATGATGAGGTGAAACTATAAAGGCGGGATTAGGGTCAAAACTTCGAAGAGCATACGATTGAAGCTTCGTCCTCGGTAAGTTCGGAATCAACAGCATACGGTCGTAGCTCATCCTCAGTAACTTCAGAATTAAGAACATACGGTCATAGCTCCCTCAGTAAGTTCGGAATCAACAACATATATGGTCGTAACTTCATGGTCGTCCAAGGTAAGTTCGAATCAAGAGCATACGGTCGTAGCTAAATGCGGTCTACGTCGGCGTACACAGTATCGCTGATTCACTGAATGATTCTCTGACTGATTCTCTGATTGATTCACTGAATGATCATCCCAATTCCCCAATTATTCGAACAGAATTACCCGTAATTACCTGTCAGGAATTATTATGAGGCTGGATTAGGGTCAAAACTCGAAGAGCATACGGTCGAAGCTCATCCTCGGTAAGTTGAGAATCAATCAGAGCATACTGTATACGCTCGGGGCGTGGACCGTATGAGCTACGACT
Organism: Amphiura filiformis; assembly: GCF_039555335.1. NCBI lineage: Eukaryota > Metazoa > Echinodermata > Ophiuroidea > Amphilepidida > Amphiuridae > Amphiura > Amphiura filiformis. Next base: position 97,566,088 of record NC_092629.1, read on the forward strand.
GTAGCCTATGCTCTTGATTCCGAACTTACCTTGGGCGACCAGCGAGCTAGGACCGTATGTTGTTGATTCCGAACTTACAGAGGGTGAGCTACGACCGTATGTTGTTGATCTGAACTTACCGAGGGTGAGCTATGACCGTATGTTGTTGATTCGAATTTATCGAGGCGAGCTACGACCGTATGTTGTTGATTCCAAACTTACCGAGGCGAGCTACGACCATATGTTCTTAAATCTGAAGTTACTGAGGATGAGCTACGACCGTATGCTGTTGATTCCGAACTTACCGAGGGCGAGCTTCGACCGTATGCTCTTGAGTTTTGACCTAATCCGTCTCATATAAAACACACCCAAACTTCTTAAGGTCCGTTCATACTACTACCACATTTGCGATGCCGATATATTGATTACTTTTTGTTGCAACTCAACACAACTTGTCGCATTTCCAAGTTAAAATGTATCTAACTTTATTGCGATATCGCAATGCAGTAGTTTCACAGTATGTTGGGGGGGACTGGAGAGCCCAATGGGAAAGGTGCTTTCATCAACATTGAACTGGGGGAGAAGGGTGGCAATTTACAGAATTATGCCAGAGTGTTCCAACATTAATTTCCTTGATTGTACGTACAGTCGTTTGATGCACCTTACTGCACACAATACCTAAATGTTTCAGATGAGACGCAGAATTGTTTTCGCACCATCAGCAAGGACCCGAATACCCCTAATTGCCCCATAGCTAACAGCACTATTGTACGTGACAGTATATAGGGAGTCCGGGTTGTGATGTTCACCCAAATGTATTACACCCAAATGTCTTGGAAATACACTCATCTCATAGATACACCCTTGGAAATACACCCAAATGTCTTAGAATACACCCAAATGTAATAGAGATGCACCCAAATGTCTTGCACCCAGTTTTTTACATCACATAAGGTGGAGCAGGCGACTACTGGATCACCAGTGAGACCAACCCAAGATGTGTCATAAGCAAGAAGCGCCTCCACAGGTGGAAAGTAACACACCGCCAATCGATAACTGGCTCGCCACAGTCTGCTGTGCCTTTGCTCGACATCACACCACCTGTGCAGAATCAGAATGTTCAGCCACTGATTGATAGTAGCCCACCACCAGGGCAGGAAGCACCACCACAGATCAACAGTAGCACACCGCTAGTGCAGAAGGTGCCACTGCAGGTTGACAGCACACCACCAGTTCAGAAAGTGCTACCACAGGTCAACAGCACACCACCAGTGGATAGCGGTGACTCAGGTGATGAAGGTATGTTTCAGCTGTCTAAAATGTTTTTAGGAATACACCCAAATGTCTTAGGAATACATCTAAATGTCTTCTAAGGAATACACCCAAATGCCTTAGGAATACACCCAAATGTTTTAGGATACAAACAAAATAATGTCTTAGGAATACACCCAAATGTCATAGGAATACACCCAAATGTCTTTTTAGGAATACACCCAAATGTCATAGGAATACACCCAAATGTCTTTTTAGGAATACACCCAAATGTCATAGGAATACACCCAAATGTCTTTTTAGGAATACACCCAAATGTCATAGGAATACACCCAAATGTCTTTTTACACCCAAATGTCATAGGAATACACCCAAATGTCTTTTTAGGAATACACCCAAATGTCATAGGAATACACCCAAATGTCTTTTTAGGAATACACCCAAATGTCATAGGAATACACCCAAATGTCTTTTTAGGAATACACCCAAATGTCATAGGAATACACCCAAATGTCTTTTTAGGAATACACCCAAATGTCATAGGAATACACCCAAATGTCTTTTAGGAATACACCCAAATGTCATGGAATACACCCAAATGTCTTTTAGGAATACACCCAAATGTCATAGGAATACACCCAAATGTCTTTTTAGGAATACACCCAAATGTCATAGGAATACACCCAAATGTCTTTTTAGGAATACACCCAAATGTCATAGGAATACACCCAAATGTCTTTTTAGGAATACACCCAAATGTCATAGGAATACACCCAAATGTCTTTTTAGGAATACACCCAAATGTCTTTTTAGGAATACACCCAAATGTCTTTTTAGGAATACACCCAAATGTCATAGGAATACACCCAAATGTCTTTTTAGGAATACACCCAAATGTCTTTTTAGGAATACACCCAAATGTCTTTTTAGGAATACACCCAAATGTCTTTTTAGGAATACACCCAAATGTCATAGGAATACACCCACATGTCTTTTTAGGAATACACCCAAATGTCATAGGAATACACCCACATTTCTTAGGATACAGCCAAATGTCTTAGGAAATAGAATGCATCCAAATGTGTAAGAAACCAACAGGAACAGTAAATAATTGCAATGGCAGCTATGTAGGAGGATACATGTCTCGTATAAGATATCATACAGATGGGGACAAGTCTCTAGATTGATTCCACATTCCACCATTCATACTACGGTTCATTATTATCATGTTAAATTCCCCACTTTGAGGCCTCGTTGCTGAGAGGAAGATTTATTTGCGATGATATTGATGAGTTATGGATTGCATATGGTACTCTCTATTATACACCCAAATATCTCGGATAGAATTAACCCACCCTTTATCATTGTTGCATTCCCTGATTTCAACCTCTTCACCTTTATCAAATGCAAAGTTCTTTAATTATGACTTTGATGCCATCTTAAAGTACTAAAAACTTTTGACCTATCTTATTTGCTGGCGAGTAAGCTTCAACTGTCGGTCGCCATTGGCGCCAGGGATTGAAGGTTTAGTCGCATCAGAAAAATATCTAGTCGCCAATGCGACCACAATGGTCGCACCGTACAGCTGTTATTGACCAATGTATTTATTTTATTTACACACAGAGGTGCCGCATGATATCAATTACAGATTTGACAACAGACAGTCCAGCCCTGCCACTACAACAGGAACCGTCGAAGGTGGTGACAACAGCGCCCTCACTAGAGCAGGACAACTTGGCGCTCATCAACGTGTCTGCGGAAAACACTCCTAAAGGTACATAGTTAGGCATGTTCATAACACAAACTGTAGAGGTAAATACACATAAATGTCTATGGAAAAAATACACCCAAATGTCTTAGGAATACACCCAAATGTGTTTTAAGAATAGGCCCTACACTCAACCAAATGTCTTGGGCATACACCCAAATGTCTTAGGAATACACCCAAATGTCTTAGGAATACACTCAAACTGTAGAAGACAACATTTGTTTAGTTGTTCAGTTCAGTGAGTTTACACCAACTATGTAAATAAATGCAGAGCGCCCTCTACTCGCTGAATCGATGAAGTTGTCTGCTCAAGGTTGCTTGTTTCCAGTTCGTTATACATCACACCCTGAATTGCCTGCTATGAAATAAATGCTTTTCGCAAAATAGCACCAAATATTACTAAATCGTGAACACAAAAACATAAGTTGAACAAATTATACACCCAAATATCTTATGAATACACCCAAAATCAAATATCTTGGGATTACACCCAATTGTCTTGGGATTACACCTAAATGTCTTCAGGATACACCCAAATGTCTTATGAATACACCCAATTACTAAATCACCCAAACCCAAATTATGTACTAAAAATGGATTGCACTCAAAAGTCTTGGGATTACACCCAAATGTCTTGCAAAATACACCCAAATGCCCAATTGTTTTGGAAATACATCCAAATCAAGGCTCCGCTGGATCACGTAATTTTTAAGCGTCCAGGCGCATTTTTGTATTGCTGGACGCAATGTTCAACAAATGTCATCAACTCGTTGCGAGTCGGACGCAAGTTGAAAAAAGACAAAAATTAGTGATTATAAGCTGACCGACTTCATCATCATAAAAATCAAGAAAATTTCATTGACTGATCACTCCTAATTCTCCTAATAAAGCTTAATTAATATTCATAAACAATGGACCAATCAGTAAACGAGTTATTGACCTTTCACATTTAACCACTTTCACATTTAACCCAGTTTGCAACACTTCCGGGTCACTAGTCACGAATGAAAATTCTTACGGCAGTGAGACATGATAAGCTTTTGCTCAAACACGAGCAAAAATACAACTTTCTAAACTATCGTACATTGTCAGCAGGTTTGCATTCACGACATTTGTTATTGACAATAATATTTACATACATCTTTAAAATCTCATCAGGAATCTGAAAGGAAATAGTCAAATATTTGCATCAAACTGCGATGTAATGCAATGCAATACCGGCAATCGGGGGCTTTGTAAAATTGTATTCCCTGTTGCCCAACACATTAACTTACATGTACGGACGCTACAAAAATTTTGTGGGACACACATTTCCGACCAGGTTTTAAAGTTGTGCGTCCAATCGAACGCAAAGTTTTTGAAGGCTAGCGGGAAAAAAAAAAAAAAAACAAGGAATAAGTCTTGAGATTACCACCAAACGTCTTAGGAATACACCCAAATATCTTAGGAATGCACCCAAATACCTTTGTCTACTCTTAGAAAGGAAGATACCATGTATTACCCAAGCTATTGTAAAATTGCATGTTTTTACCACAAATTTTTTTTTTTGATTTACTAAAACAGAAACCAAGAAAGAGGTGGTGGTGACTAGCAAGCCCAAACCAAGCAACATTGTGACTAGCTGGGCTGATGAAGAAAATGATACCAGCAAACAACAAAATAATGGTAAGTAACTGATTACACACCCAGGTATCTTAGGATTACACCCAATTATCTTAGGAATACACCCAAATGTCTTGGGATTACACCCAATTGTCTTGGGATTACACCCAATTGTGTTAAGATTACACCCCAAATGTCGTGGGATTACACCCAATTATATTGGAATTACAATTACAATTTATATAATTATTGGAACAATGTTAAGCTAAATGATGTGTACATTGTATCTAGGCTACGTAAAGATTACGTAAAGACAGTAGGCAGTATGGTAATCAAAGGGTGTCTCAACCACCCACTGTTTAGTTGATATCATATGATATCTGGTGCTGAAAAACAGGGGAATATCAGTACCCTAGTGCTTACTGATTTCTCCAAGGCCTTTGATCTGATCAATCATAAGATTGTTGTTATCAAATTACTGAAATTAGGTGCTCCTCCCATTTTGGTTCAATGGGTGGTTGATTTTCTTACAAATAGAAAACAAAGAGTCAAGTACAAAGATACATATTCAGACTGGGTCTTGCTTAATGGTGGTGTCCCTCAAGGCACCGTCATTGGCCCTCTCTCCTTCCTCGGTATGATCAATGACGCCTTGGATGTTCCAAACCACAAAGTGTGGAAGTATGTGGATGATCTTACCATTGGTGAGAACAGGGCCTATGGTGAAGCCAGCACCGTGCAAGACAGTCTGGATTATCTGAGTACTTGGGCTGATGAAAACAAATTGAGGCTGAACCCAGCTAAGTGTCAGGCTTTGCAAGTGTATTTTGGCAGGAGGGAAGTTCCTGAGGTTGACCTGCATATTTCAAATCACCAACTTGCAGTTGTTGATAAAGTCAAATTACTTGGTGCCATGATCCAAAATGACTTAAAATGGGATAGCCAAGTCGATAGCATGTGCACTAAAGCAAACCGCAAAATGTTTACGATGCGCAAATTAAAAGAAGCAGAGTTCAGCCCCAGTGAGGTACTCACAGTATATAAGGGATACATGAGACCAGTATTGGAATATGCTGCCCCTCTTTGGCATGCTGGCCTTACTCAAAGTCAAGTGAACCAGGTGGAGAACATCCAGAAGCGTGTTTGTAAGCAAAGCCAAGGCAGGGAGTACATATCTTACTCCAAATCTCTAGCAGATCTTGAGCTGGATCCACTCCGCAACCGGAGGGAAAAAATATGCAGAGATTTTGCCACAAAGACAACTACCTCTGAGAGGTTCTCCACCTGGTTCCACTTACGGCTGAGTATAGGTCTGTCATGACCCTTAGAAACATGAGAAAATTCAAGAACTTCAAGTGCAAAACAAAAAGATTCCAGGATAGCCCCATGCCATACATGGCTGACCTTTTAAACAAATAATTTGGTGTTTTTGAGTGCAATTGTATTATTGTATTTTTCAACTCATTTGCTGCCAGGTTTTTGAATACTATCTTGTCTTTGAATATTATCTTGTGTTAATTTGGTTGACCCCCTGTTATCAGGTATTCAAACTTTTTAGCAGCTGGTCTGCTCAGTGCAATTTTGTCTGTGATAGCTATTTCATTTTCATTTTATCTATATTTTTTTTCCAAATATTTAAATCCAATTTATTTTTTTGCAAGCAGCTGGGCTGCTCATTATATATCCCCCTTCCAAATTTTGCCCCCTTTAAAACAGCTGGTCTGTTCTGTGTAATCCCCCATGGTCTCATTTTTTTGTTTGGTATTATTAATTACATGTATTTCTAATGTGCAATATTTGATGTTTTTTTTATATATATTTAAATGTTTCTCGTGTGCAATTATTCTAAATGTAATTTGATGTTTTTACAATTTCTAAATGTGTCTTTAAAATGTTATTTGATGTTTTTATACTATTTAAATCAAATTGTAAAATTCATGTAATTCAGCCATTTGGCTGCAATGTGTTAAAATAAATATACTAATTAAATTCCTACTTTTGAGAGCTCGGATATTGGAATTTGTCACCGGCCGGGAAAAAACTGATCCAATTTTTAAAATGTTTTTTTGACAGGTCATTTGCGGCCCACAAGATCCAAAAATACAGCCTCAGACAGGATAGTAGCAACACACAGTAATAGGTAAGCTATAAAGGAGGGGGTTAGGGGGAGGGCACAGCCCAAGACAGGATAGTAGCAACACACAGTAATAGGTAAGCTATAAAGGAGGGGGTTAGGGGGAGGGCACAGCCAAAGACAAGATATTTTGGGGGCTACTGGGATTGATTGGGCCCATATTTACTGGTTGAGCTATGAGTTTCATAATTTGCATGAGATGTTAGGGATGTGCAAATGGTGCTTCCCCGGGTCAACCTCAAACATGCAAAATCAGCCATAACTTATAGTGAGATCAATAGATACTGGTTTTAGAGCATCCAATTTTATCATTGGGTCAGTCCAGGTCAAATCACCCAATGGGTAACACCTGACCTCCAAATTTGTTCTAATTGGGTATATAGGGTGATTTTGGCTGCCAAAGCTGAAATCTGAAGTTTGAGCTTACTCGGACTAACGGTTGTCCCGCTACGGCCCGCCCATTTTTTGCAAAATTGCTTCTGCAAAAAATGGTGTGGTGGCAGTCTTTTCAATGACCATATCTCCGTAATGGTATGACCAAATGAGCAGAAATTGGTGTCATTAGAAAGCTTGTCATAGAAAGCCAAATCTGTCATTATAAAAATTATATATGAGTAAGTTAAAATTGTATGACCTTTCCCTTTACTTTGACCTTGTGGATCACATGACTCTGAAATGAAAGCATGTTCAAATTATTCCCCAATATGTTTTCTACAAAATATAGAAAAATTTCAGCTCACATAGATATGGTCATTGGAATATCTGCATTCGCCATTTTTTCGCAGAAATCGCTAGAAATGGGGCTGTAAGCGTGAGAACCGTAAGTCGATTGAGCTCAAACTTGAAATTTCAGCTTTGGCAGCCAAAATCACCCTATTTACCAAATTAGAACAAATTTGAAGGAGGTCAGGTTTAAAATTCCATGGGGGCGATTTGACATGGAATGAGCCAATTATTTTGTTTTATCCAATATTTGCACACTGGATTCATCAAAACATAATAATGAAAAAATTGTCCTTGTAATTTAATTTTCAGGAGTTCGGCAGCTAAATACCCTAAATCCTCATTTACATTCAGCCACAAGCCTCAAAATAGTTTCCTTTCAGCTGGATTACTTCGTTCCATTCACAGACCTGCCAACAGGTCCTCTTTTGGGGTTTTCAAATTGAAAAAGAGGACAGTCCTTTAGGAAAATGTCAATGATTGCTATTGTTGGAAGGTATGAATCTGGGATGTAAGTTTTCCGTTTTTTACAGATTTCTGTTTTTCCGGATCCAGAATCCAATTTTTTTTTGGGGGGGTGGTAATACCCTCATAGCCTATTCCCTGATCCCTAACGTTAGCTAAAAAGATAGTGCTCCAATCAAGTGTTTGGCTTGTTTGCTTCGCTCGCACCATATCGGGTTTTATTTTTCAACAGCTACTTACATCCCTGCCAAATGCAGGGTTTGTTTTTGCTGGCAAAGGAGCAACAACCAGTTTTTGCCTGGTTTAAAATGGCAAAAATTTTAAAATTTTAAAACTTAACTTTTTTTTTTTTATCTCAGGCGCAGCACACGCAGATCAGTAGCAAGCACCACAAGAAGATCTGTAGATACCATGGCAGCGAAAAGAATGCCCTCTGTGGCCTCGGTTAGATAAAGTCGCTCGTCTCCTCGCGCTGGAGCAGCAACAAAGAGGGCACCATCCGTTGATTCTGCAAGAAAAGCGGCGATCATCACCGCATGTGGCAACATCCACCAAGAGGCGCCGTCAGTTGATTCAGCAAGAAAAGCGGCGATCATCACCTCATGTGGCAACATCCACCAAGAGGCGCCATCAGTTGATTCAGCAAGAAAAGCGGCGATCATCGCCGCATGGCATCATCCACCAAGAGGCGCCGTCTGTTGATTCTGCAAGGAATCGGCGTTCATGTGTAACAAGTGCACCCTCTGTTGATCTATCCACATCAGGCAAAAAGAAAGAGGACCTCTTCCCGCCAACAAATACTAGAAAATCACCAAATCCGAGGAAATCTCCTAGATTGCAGAATCAGAAACCAAAGCTGACAATGCCTCACCGCCTAAATTGTGTAAGGTAGGTGATGAGAATACACCCAAATGTCTTGGAAATACACCCAAATGGCTCAGAAATGCACCCAAATGTCTCAGAAATACACCTCAGGGGTTCAAATTTGTAATCAATTGCAGGAATCATAAGGCTGTCACCACATTCCCCTCAGATACCTGGCCTCTATTGTTTTTGCAGTTTTTATGACAGACTGTCACGACAATGCTCAAACTTAAAACTAGTTGTTCATCTGGCCACTCAGCCACCATGTGGAAATCGTGTATGCTTTCATTCTGGCGCTTCACTGTCACATTCTAATATTATGGGATGGTTGAGTTCTAATACACAATGAAAGTACATGCATGCATGAATGGGTTTCCATTGGTGATCAAACAAATTCAAAAATGAAGAAGCACTTTTTTTCTAACATTTCAGAATTATATTTTTGGGTTAATTAAATCATAATTTCCGTTGCAGTTAAGGAAGGTAAAATATTACACAATATCTGAGACTTGGAAGCTTAGGAATACACCCAAATGAATTAGGAATACACCCAAATGACTCCGAGAAATACACCCAAATGTATTAATAATATGTACACCCAAATAAGAATGGTTGAAGACATGATGTTCTCTTCTTTTAACAGGAGACAAGTAACCAGCAAATCTGGAATGCGAAGTCATCCCTCGACCTAGAGATGGAAAAAGATAGCCGAGAAACAGACTGAAGCGAAGAAAGCGCTGGAGCTTTCTAAAAGGTCATATCAGATGGCGAAGGACGCGGCGGGCTACTATCCGGCGAGGTCGGCACAAGAGCCAACGCGACCGAGTGAGTTTAAGTTTGAGACGGACTCCCGTGTGAAGAATCACTCAATGGAGACCCGACAAGATAGTGATATGAAAGACTTTGTTGGAGGCTTAAGAAAGCACCCTAAATCACCTGTAAGTACCAGGAATACATCCAAATGTAGTAGGAATACACCCAAATGTAGTAGAATACACCCAAATGAAGTAGGAATACCACAGAATTAGAGAAGGAGAACCGAGACTCCCTATACTAGGGTTGGGCGAATCACCATAATTTTTTGAAACAAGTTGTTACTATGGACAAATTTGCCGTAGAATACGAATCTGCCAAAATTTTTGACCTCCGATGACGTTTGACCCTGTACTATTCAAAAATTCAAAATGGCTGCCAAAATAGCATATTTTTGCTTGTTTATGGCATATTTTAATAGATAAAGAGCTTCAGTATGTCTTTTATATGTTTTGGGGGTTGAGAAACACAAATTTGACACTTTTGAGATGATTATCTGTACCTTGTACAAGTTCAGTCGCCAGAAAATTCAAAATGGCCGCCAAAATGGCGTCATTTTCCTTGTATTAGCATATTTTGATAGATACGTGGCTTCAAATAAGTCTTTTTCATATGTTTTTTTGATTTGGGAGCACAACATTGACACTTATAAGAAGAATTGGAGTACCTGTAGGAGTTATCAGTTGACAGAAATTCAAAATGGCTGCCAAAATGACATCATTTTGCTTGTATTAGCATATTTTGACAGAAACATGGCTACAGATGTATTTATCTATGTTTTGATGTTTGGGAACACAAATTAGACACTTTTAGCAATTAGCAGTTACCATATGGTCATTTTCACGGTAAAGGGTGTAACTTTGGATTTTTAACATTTTAATCCGTAGTGTTCTAATAAAGCCACAGAATTCCATGATTTTTGGCCACATAAGTCATCTAGTTAGCAGCTACCTTGGGTAGCATAATCAGCTTTAGAGTTACTGCGTTCAGTTTTAGCAGGCTTAAATGTACTTAATATTGCCATTTTGAAAAACTATAAAAAACAGTAACATTTTTGTAAAACCCTGTGTTTTCTTCAGTTAGTTCATGGATAATTTTCTTATCCTGAAAGTACAGTCATATGTTCAGTAAACACTGCCACATTAGATTTAATTGTGAACAGCCCTGTATTTTTGAGAACCGGACTTGATATTTATGTCGTTTGGGGCTTCATTTTCCGTTAACAATTGTTAACAAACATTGTGGGTGTAGCTTTGGTTCATAATTCTTGGTTATTTCTTCACTTCTTCTTGATTCATAACAGTGGTTATCTTAACTTGAAATGGGTAACAAAAATTAGTCGATTTGCAAGCTTTTAAAATTTTATAAAATCTTGACTTCAAAGAGCCCTTTTCCGTTAACTTTTTTTGAAGCCTCCGAAACAAACTGTTCAGCAAGCTTGTGCAAATATAAATAAAAGAGCTCATCCAATCTATTTATCAAAATGTAGCAAAGTAGATCCTCAAGTCACATGTTTTTAAATCGTGGATATATATATCACCCGTTTGAAAATGGGACCCAATACAAACTTTCCGTTAACAATTGAAGCCTCGAAACAAATGAAGCCTCCGAAACAACAATAAGATTAATTATCATCTATGCATATCTAAATTGGTGTGTTTCATACTGATATCTGCATTGTAATTATTACTTGATATGTGCAGAATGTCATAAATTAAAAAAAAAATTTGACATTATGGTTAATGTTTGAAAAATATACTGATATCCAAAAAAGCCTGTTTAGGAGGCTTCACATGCAAAAAACACCATACTTAACAAATGGGTGAAAAAATTAACATGTGATAAATCTACAATATCTGCCGCATAGAATCATTGATTCAATATACACAAGAAAATAACAACTTAGATGATCCCAACACTGTCGTTTTCAAAAAAACTACTTCTGCAATGTTTAACAATTGTTAACATGAAGCCTCAGAAACAAAAAAATGACTTGCTGTGATAATTTAATTTTTGTCACAACTGAAATTCAATACTTAGAAACAAAGCATGAAAATTGGTAATTGTGATATTTTTTTACCTATTTTTTTATGTCAACTTGTAGTGGTTAGCCAAATATTTTACTTTTATGATCACCTGTGTTGTTAACTGAAGCCTCCGAAACACAAATTGCTTGAATTGCCAATTCTAAAAAATAACTCAATTTCTGTGAAACTTGGCTGGGAGGTTCCTTTCATCAAGTAGTATTTGTACATGAAGTTAGACATTCAAATTATTTTAGGAACCCAATTAAAACTTAAAAAATATGTTTAAGGTTTGGAAATTTCCATTGTAAATGACACTTGATGTTAAAATTTTCAAAACTGCAATTACAAACATAGCAAAACATGGTATAAAATTTAACTTATATCTGTTGACTTACTTTGGAATGGGATTTCACATGTATTCCAGCTTTCATGTCATAATTTTCTGAGGTTATGTAAAATACATTTTTCCTTAGATTTTAACCAAATGTTATGGAAATGTCAAATTTTTTATTAGAAATCAAAAGGTTTAAGCCTTGAAACATTATTTTACTGGAATTTAAGTTGCTTCTATGCATGATTTCAGTAAACATAAACATATTTAAGTGGTTTGAAATTTTGACCCAAAAAATCAAAAGTTACACCCTTTACTGTGAAAATGACCATATCGAATTATGAGTTGCCAGCATTGAATATCATCCAACTTGAAGAAAACTGCTGAAATCTACTTCTAAGGAGTAGAAATATAAACAGGATTATAGTCTACATGTGTTTACATAGTATTTCCTTGCATTTTGTAATTTCTAGTAACTGTGAGCAACCTGCATTTTGTATTTTACACTATGATATTTTTCAACAAAGCATCAATATCTGCTGACAAGTTTGATTCTCGTTTCACAGCATTTTGAATGGATTGTCTCAGTTCTTTACACAGAAATTTCACTATCTTCAAATCTATCGTTGACTTTCATTTGTCGGATTTGGTGAATATCTGGGCTACTGTAACCCGGAGATAGCAAAATTTGCGAAGCAGTTCTTTTTCGGTTAAGTGTGCAATGATATTGATAGAATCCTGTGTCACAGGGACTTGATGGCACTTACATGCATCTAGAAGTTTCATGCTTCTAGCAGGTTTCTTCCTGTTCAGTTCTGCTTTCTTCACTAGAGTTAGTCGCTGTGATATTTGAACCGTCTGATAATGACCCTGTCTCCTTAACACATGTGCGAAGGAAAGCGTGAAGTATTGAAACAATTCAATGAAACTGACACTGATGTCAGAACTTCTTGCCCAATTCCATTTTACATTTTTCAGCATTGTTAAGTGTTGTGAACAACTGGTCCACCACCACCAGCCGATTCGTTGTGACTATGTTTTTTTTTACGAGAATGGGTTTGAACTGATGTGGATCCACCACTTGCTACCACAATGCACAGATCAGGCATCTGATGGAAGTCTACAGAAATATTGAACCGAAAATTTGGAGTTCAGAAGCTATTAAACATAACTGCTGGAGAGAAAGTGTTCACCTCACCTGGATCTAGTGTCCATACATTGGCCATTATTGCGATTTCGAAGCTACTATCTCCAAGTCATGCAGCTCACTGCATATCCCTCTACAATGAATACACTTCATGGCTGGAGACACAAGGTATCGACAGTACTGGCTTCAAAGGGTTCACAGCAAATAGATTTGGTAGGATTGCTGAGATTGCAAAGGAGTTCTTGTGTTGTCAGCAATCAATCATAGACTTTGATGCTTTCGTTGATACAATGTATCAACTAAAATAAGTTAGTTTTGGGAGTGTCCACATACATTTGTTTACTTGTTTAGCCAGGTTGGTCCGTGAGGGACACATGCTAATCCATGGGAAATCCATAGAGCGTTCCATGCTCATACAATAAAAATGCACAAGCCTGGATAGCCAGTGTAGGCTAATAAGATGCACACTGGCCCATATAGCTTTGATAAACAAAGCAAGAAATGGAAGAAAATAGCAAGGGAAAGGAGAAAGGTGAAGGCCACTCCCAAACACAATTGTACAGTCTTACTCTTAGCCCTTACTTACGTGAGAAAAGGAAATTAAATTTCAATCTCAAGTCCGATGTAAAGGCTTAAAGAACAGAACGAATTGGTTTTGCATTGTAGCAAGTGGTGAGATTTTACGATGCGAAGAACTGAGAAAGTCCATTCAAAATGCTGTGAAACCAGAATCAAACTTGTCAGCAGGTATTGATGCTTTGTTGAAAATTATGCTAGTGTAATACAAAAATGTAGGCTGCTCACAGTTATTAGAAATTACAAATGCGATGATATACCTTAAGAGAGTAGATTTCATCAGTTTTCTACAACAAAATTAGATGATATTCAGTGATGACAACACATTATTTGTATATATATATATGGTACTTATAATTATGTTAAAAGTGTCTATTTTGTATTCTCCTACATCAAAACATGAACAAGGACATACTTGTAGCCAAGTATCTGTCAAGATATTCATTTACAAGCAAAATGATGTCATTTTAGCATGCCATTTTGAATTTCTGTCCACTGATATCTTGTACAGGATACTCCAAATCTTCTTATAAGTATCAAAGTTGTGCTCACAAATCCAAATACATAAAAAAGACATATTTGAAGCCATGTGTTTATTGAAATATGCTATTACAAAGAGAAAATGACATCATTTTTAGGCTGACCATTTTTGAATTTTTGGCGACTGAACTTGTAGAGGGTACAGATAATCATCTCCAAAAGTGTCAAATTTGTGTTCCTTAACCCCAAAAACATATAAAAAGACATATTGAAGCTATGTATCTATTAAAATATGCCACAAACACATAAAAAAAAAGATGTCATTTTGGCAGCCATTTTGAACTATTGAATAGTACAGGGATCAAACGTCAACAAAGGTCAAAAATTTTGACAGATTCGTATTCTACGTAAAATTTTGCCATAGAAACCACTTGTTTTAAATTAGTTTTTCTAAAAAAAGTTCAGATTAAGCCCAACCCTACCTATACCACCACATACAATCGACCCGTCAGCAATGGGGAAGAAAATTGGGGTATTAGGGTCCTTACCAACGGAGAGACAAACAAAACAATTCTCGCCTGAAGCGTCTTGGAACTTGCATGCTGGGTGCATCAAAGTGCGTCTCTCATCGCCCTACCTGTCCATGCACAAGACGGTACATGACAACGAAGATACTCTCAAGTGCATTCCAGGGAAACCGAATACGCCCAATTTGTGCTCCATGCCTGTATCAAGATGGTTGAGTCTGGTTCCTCCTTCTCTCCCTAATTCTGTGAGAATGCATCCAAATGTATTAGGAATACACCCAAATGTAGTAGGAATACACCCAAATGTAGTAGGAATACACCCAAATGTAGTAGGAATACACCCAAATGTAGTAGGATTACTCACAAATGTAGTAGGAATACCATGGACATGAAGGATAACAGAATCGCGTACAAGCAGTCAAAGTGTCAACATCACCTACGATAATGAGGGCCGATTGTTCCATGAAATGCAGCGAGGCAAAACTACTACACTTACGCATATTTTTACAGTCTATTGCGTAAATCACGAAGGAAGACAGCGCTCTATTAACGTTAATATGTGAAGGCATACTAACGCTGGCGTGATTATTGGAGCATGACACAACTGAACAATCGGCCCTCATGAATATGTGAGAATTCACAGCATACAATGCACAAGGATTTGGAATACACCCAAGTGTAGTAGGAATACACCCAAATGTATCTGAGTAAACCCAAGTGTATGTTGCAGACATGCCAACTAGTAGGGTTTCACGGATTTAGTATGGTAAAACATG